>NC_084612.1:42730616-42968116 GCF_033978795.1 Nerophis ophidion
TATTGTGTTTGGATCATCACAGATGCATGAATGAGCTATGGTATTGTGATGGTCAGCTACCTCCCTGCAGAGCGAGCCGTCAGTGAGCTCAAAATAGTTTTTGTGGTCTTCAATGCGATTCTATAACGCAGAAAAAGTGTTACAAATTCCATTCGGTGCTGCTTGTTGAACATTGCAAAACCTCACTGGTTGGAGTGCCTAATAACATGAATGTGAAGGGAAATGAGTGTTTCCATGGGCACATAGTGCCAGCTTTTGCCATTTTTATTAATTGTACACAGTCTTTATAAAAGAGACGCAACACAGACAATATGTATAATACACGCAATTTAGCGTGTCGTATTAGGATCTTAGATCCGGTTCTTAGTCGGTTACAGTTTAATCGATTTAGAAAGACTGATGAAAGAGACAGGCCTGGCAAGAACTTGCGTTCGAAGTCGAGCAAGAATGTGTATTGTTGACATTTTACTGCATACTCTTACAAAATTGGTACTTTTGAAACTGTGATTTAGGGGTGTCTTGATCCAATATTAATATCGGTTTGTTATCAGCAAAAAACAAGTATCGGATTATATCGGTTTGCATCTAAAATGTATGATATACAGTAAGCTCTCCAATACAAGCAGTCCTGCAGCGTGTTTATTTGTACAAAGCTCCGAAGGGCACTCAAAGTTGGTCTTTTCTTGCTTTTTGGTCTAGTCATTTTCAAAAGTTAAACATGTTAGACTATAGGCTACTATAGGAGCTAGCAGCTACACGACAGCTAAACACACAATATCACACAAGCTAGATATACATAACACATTTCCTTAATTGAACAACATTGCAGTCGAAAGCATCACCTTTGTCAATATAAACAAGTGTTAAATAATTATAGTTGCATAATACTTACAGATACAAAGTCCACAGGGAAGAAGTGCATTAGATGGTGTGGGTTCAAATCCGGGAATGTTGTTGTGGTTTGTGAAGCACTTTGAGGCACTTGTGATTAAGGGATACATACGTAAACTTTGGTTGATTGATTGATCAGAAAGTATCCTTTAACAAACGTGTTTGCATCATTAAACCCAGTTTGTTGTGAGCTTAATTATTGTGGCCACAAGGTGTCGCCAAAAATAAAAGTCCACTTAAATTTGGGACGGCGTGGCGCAGTGGAAGAGTGGCCGCGCACAACCCGAGGGTCCCTGGTTCAATCCCCACCTAGTACCAACCTCGTCACGTCCGTTGTGTCCTGAGCAAGACACTTTACCCTTGCTCCTGATGGGTGCTGGTTGGCGCCTTGCGTGGCAGCTCCCTCCATCAGTGTGTGAATGTGTGTGTGAATGGGTGAATGTGGAAGTAGTGTCAAAGCGCTTTGAGTACCTTAAAGGTAGAAAAAGCGCTATACATGTACAACCCATTTATCATTTATTTACAGACAGCTAAAGTCCATTGCAGAGTGCCATTGTTCTCTCAGTAATCTCACTTGATCAAACTTGTTCAAACATTTCACAAAACAAAATAAAAGCATGTATGAATAATACCAATATTGTATCGGACTAATATCTGTATTGGCCAATACTCAAGGCTTCAATATTGGTATAGTATCAGAAGTCAAAAAGTTGTATTGGGACAGTCCTTGTGTTTGTTGCTTAAACAGTACTTGAACTGATTCTTAAAACATTGAAAACACACATATTTTTTTGCTCAACTCGAAGTTTTAATGAAGCCCACCACACAGGTACATTATACACGGCCGTTAGTTCTACTGCTGTCAAAACACCACTGGCCCCGTTGCCTAGGACCCCGCCTGAACCCCTAGTGGTGGTCACGGTGCAGCCTGATCAAAAATGGCACATGAACATTACAACACAAACACTTAATTTTTACGGAATTTCAAGGTGACCAGAATTTCAATCAAAATACAAAGTATACATTCAAAATTAACAAAAAGTCCTCAAATTGGCAGAGATATTGCAACAAAATCCGCAACATATGTAGAAAACAGAGAATGTGCAAAAAATGTCTTGCTTGTGGTGTAATGTTGATTGCTTCTTCTGATTGGAGGACAGGTCTCCAATAATATTGTTATAAACAACTTTGCTTCTAAAAGATACAACCTCTATCTTTTTTATTGATTGATTGATTTTTTACTTGTAGTTGATATATTGATTTATGGTATTTTCTTGTGATGTATTTGGATTACCTTATTGTATTTTGACTGTTTTGCCAGCAGGTACAAAACATTGAAACAGGATTGACAACTTACTGAATTAGGTAACGTCTGTTTCTGACATTTATTTGACCATTAAATTTGGTCATTTCCCAACCCAAAAAAAATGATCCATTGTTAGACAGCAATGTTGTCTCAAAATACTTTGCAACATTTTTCAAAGTAAAGTTTAAAGGACAAGTTTGTACAATCGTTTCAATGTATTGTGCCTGGTGGGATAAGCCTGTCTCCCAAATCCTTCAAGTCCCTACTTGTAAAAAGCTATAAATGAAATACATGTAGAAGACAGAATAATACCAACAATAAAATTCTCTTGTTGTCCTCTCCAGTGTGAGGATGTTTCGTTCTACCTGAGCTTCCTTCCACACCTTTATTCCTCAACGCTCTCTGTCGCCATCCCATCATGAACCTGCTGTGTCGTGGACATCTAAAGCTTTTAGTGGCGTCTCTAACAGCTGTTGTGCTGCTCACCTGGCTCTACCTGCTGTCTGGAAATATTGAGAGTAAGTACCAAGGAAGAAGGAGAAGTACTACATACACACTACTACATACATGAACTCGGATTTAGATACTGATGATGCTCACGGTTGAGTTAATTGGGAGCTGCCCTTTTTTTTTTTTTTACGCCATCATTTACAAACCTTATGTGAGACAAGAACACACGTACTTCTCTTTTCTGTGCATTTTGAATTGAGAAAAACCTGATAGCAATAAACGGCTAACAATGTCTCCTGAACCACCAGCAGCACTCCATTTACATGCGGTGACCTGCATAGTCACCAAGCTAAAGCGATGTTGCTACTTTGAAAGCTAACACAGAAGAATTACTTTTGGTAACGCAGAGACACTCACACTGCTTCTTTGGCCACTTGCGAGAAGCAAGCTAGCTACTGAACTACCACTCCTGCTGTTGAATCGCCTCAGAGTTTTGAAAAGCTAATGCTGGATCAGAAATTACGCCTCACACCAGTTAAGTAAAAAGTTGTGGCCATAACTCAAAAGTTGGTCAACTTTGAAATTCAACTTAGACTGGAAAACATAGCTGGGAGTTGCTAATTGATAGGAGTGGTAAATTAATAATTGTATCCCAGAAATTTTTACCTGAATAGTGAAGATTATGCTGAATTTACCGGATGAACAGGGAGTACACATCTTGTGCATCTTTCTGCATCCCAGTGAAAGCAAAGATTGTAAGATTTCTTGTCTAGCACTTACCAATAGTACTGCATGATAATTTAGTTTAGGGTTTCCCTAGAGCTGGATCTGCTTAACACCCATCTTTTAAAACTTGTACTTCATCCTTCATATAGTCAAGCTAAAAAAGATGAAGTTCTCAATCTGCATTTCTCCCGAAATAGTTGTTGTTGGCTGTCATGATGTCTGCAGTGATTAGTGATAGTATTCTTAATTTTTGTTGGCAGAAATAGTGATGGTTGCTTCGGAAGATGCCGGAAGCCATTCAAGGTGCCCCAAAGATGCATCAAATGTTTGATAGGGTGAGCAAAGCTGTCGGCAGAGCTGTCGGCAGAGCTGTGGGCAATCGTAAACTGGATTACATCTTGGAGAAGCCTTCCTTTTTGCAGGGCAGAAATGATGATCCATTTGAGAGCCAAAATTTACAACTAAATTAGATACGTCTGTTGGAATGCGTCTGCTTGCCGTAATTCAAATAATCCTGATCTACAATTCCATTATGAAAAAAACCCAGTTTGACCAGTTCAGCGAAAGCCTCTCTAAAACTTTCCCCGCCTCCTTCAAAGACACGTGGGATGTTTGACTCTGTTGGACTAATGTTGGATGCTTCAAAATCAACCAAATGTGTTATTGCAATGTCACTGTACGAAATGACGCCAATGCCGTTTGGAGGGACTTCCAGATTTAAGGCTTCCATAAACTATTAAGTTAAAGTACCAATGATTGTCACACACACATACTAGATGCGGGACTTGAGGGGAGCATTTTAGCATGCATACAACCCACCCTCAGCCAACATATTTGCCACTTAAACTCATGCGATATAAAAGCAGAGCACCTGGTTGCTGCAGTCAGAGCTGAATGCCCGCCTCGCCCTCGCGTTGAAAGTCTTGAGTTTTGTATGTTTTAATGTGTGCTCATATGTTCTTTAACTCGCGGCACAGTTTTTGAGGGTGCATGGGAGTTTGACCAGTCAGTGATAAGAGACTTGGAGGAGTGGTCCGGGAATATGGGACATCGAACAGTTTGATTGCGGTGGTCCGCGCCCTGTATGATCAGTGTCAGAGTTTTGTCTGCACTGCAGGAGTAAGTCGAATCCGTTTGAAGTAAGGGTTGAACTACGTCAGGGCTGCCCACCAATTCTATTCAGAACTTTAATGAACATAATTTCTAAGCACAGTCAGTTCATTAAGGGGATCTGCTTAGGAGGCCGCAGGGTTAGGTCTCTACTTTTTGCAGAAGATGTTGTCCTGCTGGCTTCATCTAGCCAGGATTTTCAACTCTGATTGAATCTGTTTGCAGCTGAGTGTGATAAAAAATCTGCACCTCCACGTCAGAGACCATGGTTCTCACCCGGAAAAAGGTGGAGTGTCATCTTTTCGGTTGCGGACGAGATCCTTCCCAAAATGGAGTTGTACTACCTTGGGGTATTGTTCACGGAGGAGTGAAGAGCGGATCATAAAATCAAATCAACAGGCAGACCAGTGCGTCGTCGGCGGTGATGTGGAATGTGCACCAGTCTGTTGCGGCGAAGACACTCAAATCGCTTGCAGTGAGAATTGAGGGATCATCATTCATTCATTACACATTCACACCGTATTGGTGGTAAGCTAAATTTGACACAAATAAGGCTGCTTATTTGCGCCTACAGCACGGTCCCTCTTACCACTACCATATATTAATTCACGGTCATACAGCAGTGTGAGTGGCAATAGGAACAAGGTGGGTGAAGTGTCTTGCCATGACAAGGATGGTTGAAGCTGGATTCGTACCAGGAACCTTCAAGTTTCTGGATTGCTTCTTAGTTACACTACAGCCACAAATACTATGCAACATAATTACAAAGAGACAGGATGAATAAGAATAAATAAAAATAACAAAAAAATAATAAATACAACATAAGTTTACGCTGTAAAAAAAAGGTGTGATGACATTGAGCAAGTAATAACATTAATAAATCAATGTTATCTGTTACAGAATGATGAGGTATTGTACAGTATGGAGTGTGGAATGAATGAAGTCCTGTATCGTTAACTGTGGGAGCGGGTCTACAGAAGTATTTTGGAGAATGAGCTCCACTTCTCCTGTATTGTCTGATGAGTGGATGGACAGGATTGTCTGTAATTGAGAGCAGTTTGTCCGGTGACCTCCTGTCTCTCACTGTTACAAACACCTCTAACTGCATGCTAATAGCTTGTCCCGTTATACGGATCAGTGTTTCCATCCAACCGATATTCAATTAGCCTGTGCTCCACCCTCAGCAAACCACTAAAATGTACAGTGCACTGCCTACCACAGACTGGAAGAAGTTTTCTAGTATGTAGTATTTATTACTTACCCACTTTTTATCGTTACACTTGACTTTTAGCTATTACTGTATGTAAAACATGAACTGCAACAATGTAATTTTGGGATGTGTAAAAGTCTATCCTAATTTATTTCTAAGTGACCAAAAAAAAACAAGCTCAAAACCAAAAAAGGGGCAGCTCCAATGGATTAACAGGGTAAGGCACAAAGATGCAGTTAAGATCAATAATTCCATACTAGAAAAAATATAAGAGCAATAGATGATGATAACAAATTGTGGAGCTGCTGCAGATGTGACATGTTGCACCCATCACAAGAAGTAATACAATCTGGGGAGGACACGCTGCACAAAGAGAAACATATTTTCAGATTTTTTTGTGCCCTTTCACAGATGATCACTCCATTTTAATTCCTCCCTGTATGACGGACACACCTGTATCTGCAGTCCTGGAACGAGCTGTCCTTGAGGCTCGGGTTCGAGAGGTGGAGGAAGAGAACAGACGGATCAAATTACAGCTTAGCCAATCACAGACAGGTGAGGGAAACTCTGGCAACCAACAATGGGGGACCTCTGCTGACACAGGATCGAAGGATGGATACAACACAGCTGAGGACAAGAACAACCACACAGACTGTGAAAGATTGCCCACCGTTCAAAAGTGTGAGGTCAGGAAACACTACTATTTTATTTATGTAATATACTGTAATACATTACGCAAAATTTATAGCCGACTTCAATCACATGGAAGTTCTGAATTATACCAATGAAATACAGCATTTCACAGGTGTTTTTTCTTCAGTGATTATGCTCTTTTGGAGTATGACTGTAAAGTTTCTGTGCCAGGCTTACGGGGAAGCAGCATAGTGATACAATAATGCAACACTCCTTTTTAACTTGTGTCAAAAGTACAGACTTTAAACTCAAAAAAAAAAGATTTTAAAAGATGTGAATGGTTTCAGTAAAACCAGGCTTATGATCAATATCATTGGCCAAGATTTCGTCTGGGTGTTGCCATCATTACTTTCTTGGACAAAAACATGTTTTTTGTAATGTAATGTCACATCATTTGTTGTATACATAGCAAATTGCATTGGCGGGCCACGCATTTCACACTTAGGCCTTCATTGATGTCCTACTTAGTCTGGCTTTTTTTAAATTCCTCTCATAATACCATAATTTATGTTGCTGCATCACCACGGCTGCAGAAATACTATACAGAAACTTGTGAAAAAAAAAAAAAAAAAAAAAAGTTTTCCTGTTCAACCTGTGGTAAAGGTTTTACACACAGTCAACATTTGAAAAGACACATGAGAACACACACTGGAGAAAAAACCTTTTCCTGTTCAACCTGTGGTAAAGGTTTTACACACAGTCATGATTTGAAAGTACACTTGAGAACACACACTGGTGAAAAACCTTTTTACTGTTCAACCTGTGGTAAAGGTTTTACACAAAGTCAGACTTTGAAAAGACACAAGAGAACACACACTGGTGAAAAACCTTTTTCCTGTTCAATTTGCAACAGAAGCTTTTGTGACCGATCAAACATTGTAGCACACATGAGAACACACCCAGGAGAGAAAGTGTTGAGTTGCAGTGTGTGTGGTGAAAGATTCTCTTATAAGAAGCAGTGTAAGAAACACAAGTGTGCTGGTGAGAACAGCAGCAGCAAATGAAACTGCAGGATTTGAAATAAGCTGTCAAGACTTTAATTTTGACTTTCTAACAACATCAGCACATATAACATGTGTGACATTGTTGCTTGTGTAAGAATCTTTTTAATATGCTCGTACAATTATGGATTAGATAGTTTGAAATATGAAAGTATTCCATATTTTTATTTCTTATTGTTAATAACCCCATAGATTAGCACCTTTATATGATATACATATTTACTGGTTCACATCTGAAACATCTTCTGGACCACTTCAGGGAGCATATTATTACCGTATTTTTCGAACTATAAGTCACAGTTTTTTCATACTTTGGCCGGGGGTGCGACTTCTACTCAGGAGCAACTTATGTGTGAAATTATTAAAACATTACCTTTAAAATATCAAATAATATTATTGAGCTCATTCACGTAAGAGACTAGACGTATAAGATTTAATCAGATTTAGCAATTAGGAGTGACAGATTGTTTGGTAAACATATAGCATGTTTTACATAGTCATTATTGTCACCGACGTCGCACTGGGTGTGAGTTTTCCTTGCCCTTATGTGGGCCTACCGAGGATGTCGTAGTGGTTCGTGTTGTGGTTTGTGCAGCCCTTTGAGACACTAGTGATTTAGGGCTATATAAGTAAACATTGATTGATTGATTGATTGATTGACTTGTGCACAACTGGGCATTGAATCAACTTTATTTTCCAGTGCATCTAAAAATCAAAAACCAGCAACAGTAATTAAAACATATATTTACGTGGTACTGTCAAATTGAAAGTAATTGTAAAAAACATTAAACGTGAGTAAATAATAAAATAAAAATATTTGATAGGCGCCAGCGCCCCCCGCGACCCCGAAAGGGAATAAGCGGTAGAAAATGGATGGATGGATGGAACTTACTAATTGCAGCACCCACCGGAAGCCAGAAGCCAAAGGTTGATTCGATTGTAAGCGAAGGAAAGACCATTTCACTGGCTGGCACAGGCGAGCTAGCTCAAGGGTTGGCTGACCTTTTCTCACGAGATCGAGCTTCTCTTGAAATGTCCTTCTTGAATATGGCCTTGCCAGTACAAAGTGCAACCTAATCAACGTTTTGCTCTTCTTCGGCCATCGTGGGTTTAATAAAGCGAGTACATATCAGGTTTCTCTGCGAGTGGTTCCGGTGCGGCTCTGTTGATTTGGATAGCACTTCCTGCTCTCGCAACTCACAACTTATGATTACATACTCACTAGTGATTCTCACGTGAGTATCCAATCACAGGACGCGTAAATGTCACGTTCAATGTGAGACCGGCTACAAGGCCTTACTGACAACAACTCGTGATCTGATTGGCTGTCGCAATCATCTATCAACTCTATGTGCCGGTTCAATTACAGTGCACAGACGCCCGCATTTCGGACATCATGGCAACATAAACTAGCTTAATCCTGATTGGGTACAAAATCTAACCTAAAAACAACAGCACTGGAAGGAGCATAATATGACATGAAGACAATATGAATACTTAAGGGAAAGTAGATTAAAAAATAATGTTGGTTATGTTAGGCCAGCAGAGAAGGTCTTACTGGCTCTGACGGCCCAAATTGTAACTGCCTTAGGCCACACCTTACTTTAAAGGTAAATGTCCTGAGCAAAAATATAAACGCATCACTTGTTTTTGCTCCAATTTTTAATTTTTTTGAGTTCAACTCAAAGATTGAAATCTTGATATACACAAACACCTATTCCTCTCAATTATTGTTCACAAATCTGTGTAAATCTATGTTATGAGCACTTGTTCTTTGCTGAGATAATCCATCCCACCTCACGTGTGGCATGTCAAGATGCTAATTAAACAGCATGATTAGGTGTGTCTTAGGCCATGTCCACACAAACACAGATACTTAATGAACACATAAACGCATACTTATCTCTACTTTTAGGCATCTTGTTAATGTGCAAACGCATACTTTTGTCCATAAAAATGCAGACTTCTGCAAACACTGGCCGAAGCGTAGCGTTGAAAAACTCTCTGCTTAGCGTATGCGTGTACACGGCACAAACGGAGACTTGTGATGATGTCATGGTTGTCTGCTATCATTTCCAAAGCTCAACAACACTGCCCTGCTGGCTTTAAACACACTATAACTCTATGTTTGAACATAAACATGCTGCAGATTTCACTCCACATTGATCAAAAAGACACATCAAAATGCACTAATGACAGTCAGCTGTTTGAATACGATTGCTGTCAAACCTCCATCTGATGAGACAATCTATACTTTTAGCTCTGTGTCATAAGAAAGATTTAACATTACGTAATGTTTTCGTCCTTATTTAATGACAAACCATGACCTCAGGTGTGTTGCTTCCATTTGTTTCCATTAGATGGAACTTGGTGCCACCTTACACGTGTGTAAAAAGTGACCGAGCAACTAAAAAAAAACATGATGCAGCATCCTCCTAATGTGTAATGATGTTAAAGTCAATATACACTTCATCGCACATGCACTATATCACTATATGATTTAGGGCTATATAAATGAACATTGATTGATTGATTGATTGATATATCCATGATTAACTGCGTTATAATGCCACAAGAGTTTTGTGCTTTGTTCCACAAGTGCTTTATATTGGCACTTAAACATGCAAAAGGGTTTCCTTGGCTCGTTAGTGCGTTAGTGATTTTAGAAATAATGTACCCTTCACTGCACATGTAATCACCATGGTGCTAAACATGCTATACTTCTAAGAGTGATAGGTTTAAGCAGCACAGGCGTGCATGCTCTTTAAACACGGGGAAAAAAAGATACGCAATGTTCCTAGGGCTCTGTGTACATGCAGGCTGCTTTTAAATGTGCTGATTTGCTTTAATGAGGTCTGGGGGGGCAGTCTATATCTGGTCATCTGCCTCACGCAGTGCAACACATCTCCTTCGTATAGGGATTTCGACAGGAACTGGAACGCGCTGTCATATACGCCGATCCACAGCATCCCAAACATGCTCAATAGGTGACATGTCCGGTGACTAGGCTGGCCATGCAAGAACTGGGATGTTTTCAGTTTCCATGTATTCTGTACAGATCCTTACAACATGGGAGGGCCGGCCAGTGGCATAGGCCGTATAGGCAAATGCTAAGGCCGCCGTCCATCAGGGGGCGCCACGCCAGTGCCACAAATGTTGGAGAAAAAATATATAGTTGGTACTATTATTTCTAAATACAAAAGAAATGATCCCTCGTCAATAAAAATGCAAATTAAAGCCTATTTAATAGAAATATTATTTGTTACAACATTACGCGCCCTATCTCCCCCCGCACGGTGCGCCCCTCACTTCCTGTATCATGACTCTTTTAGGATGTCACCACATCAAAAAACTCAACACAAGATGTCAAAACGGCCAAAACTTTCAGGTGCCCAGGGAAGAAAAAAGAGAAAAGAAGAGGAGGAGAAATGAGAAAAAGACATAGGTAGGTAATGTTAGCCTACATGAAATTATTTGCCTGTTACAGAATGTGATAGTAACCTGGCTTTTTAGCATTAAGGTAATGTTAAATGATTCGGTAATTGCTAATCAATAAATAGCTAGTTCTGTTTTAACGTTGGGTTAATATTGTGGAGGGGGCTAAATTGTTTTGGAAAATAATAATGTAACGTTAGATAATTACAGTACTCTCACCTTACATTCCTCAGGGACATTTGTATTAGATCTTTTAAGCAGGTGTTTTTTGTTTACATTGTTATTGCCTTCTGGTTAGCGAATGTTTGCCCTGCAGGTAATAGTCACTTTTCCACCCCTTTATATATTAGGTAAAGTTGTAAGCCTAGTTGTTAAAGTGCACATCATTAATGTTAATTAAGCAATATCACATGAGAGGGAATGCTATTTTTTTAATTTGAGCACTGCTGTGATTCGGTTAAAGATAATCATAACATAACATTCTCATATAATATAATATACTGTTACTTTGCATTCTGCTATTCAGCATTTCACTGTAATGATGACAATAAATCGAATCGAATCTAATTTGCATATCAGTTAACATCATACATATATGTATTCATTTATTTATTCATATTTTTTTAAATCTTTTTAACTATTCTGATTGTTAATCTGCTTTCTTTAAGTAAAAAAAAAAAGGTCAAAGACAAAGCTCTTCGGTTTCTTGTGAGTATATACACTTTACTGCCGATGTGGGGGAGCGCCACCTAAAATCTTGCCTAGGGAGCCAGATTGGTTAGGGCCGTGCCTGAGGCTGTGCATTGTCATGCTGCAAAATGAGGTGATGGCCTTGGGCGGATGGCACAACAATGGGCCTCAGGATCTTGTCACGGTATCTCTGTAAATTCAAAATGCAATCAATAAAACACACTTGCGTTCGTTGTCCATAACATACGCCTGCCCATACCATAACCCCAAACCCACTATGAGCCACTCGATTCACAACGTTGACATCAGCAAACTGGTCTCCCACACGACGCCACACACGCTGTCTGCCGTCTGTCCTGAACAGTGAAAATCCGGATTCATCCGTGTAGAGAATAACTCTCCAATGTGCCAGTTGCCATCGAATGTGAGTATTTGCCCACTCAAGTCGGTTACGAAAACAAACTGCAGTTAGGTTGAGACCCCGATGAGGAAGATGAGCATGCAGATGAGCTTCCCTGAGGCGGTTTGTGCAGAAATGATTTGGTTATGCAAACCATTTGCTGCAGCAGCTATTCGGGTGGCTGGTCACAGACAATCATGGAGGTGCACCTGCTGGATGTTGAGGTCCTGGGCTGGTGTGGTTACACCTGGTCTTTGGTTGTGAGGTTTGTTGGATGTACTGCCTAATTCTCTGAAACCCCTTTGGAGGCGGCGTATGGTAGAGAATTTAACATTTAATTCACGGTCAACAGCTCTGATGGACATTCCTGCAGTCAGCATGTCGACTGTATGCTCCCTCAAAACTTGCGAAATCTGTGACAATGTGCTGTGTGATAAAACTGTACATTTCAGAGTGGTCTTTTATTGTGGGCACACCTTTGGAATTGTCATGCTATTTAATCAACATTTTAATATGCCACACCTGTGAGGTAGGATGGATTATCTTGGCAAAGAAGAAATGCTCACTAACATAGATTTAGACAGATTTGTGAACACTATTTAGGAGGAATCAATCCTTTTTATATAGTAAAAGTTTTAGATCTTTGAGACTAACTCATGAAAAATGGAAGCAAAGACTAAAGTGTTGCGTTTATATTTTTGTTCAATGCAATTGTATTTTACGACATGTATCTTTGCTGTTTGATACATTTGTAAAAAATGTTTTATAACTTATGCGTTTTAATACAGAGTCAAAAAACAGAAACAAAGCTGCTTTCCCACAAAAGGGGGGGAAATAATTAATTCCTGGATGCATAATGACTGGGACGTCCAAGTATCTATTATTTATGTCTGCTAAATCAAAATTAAATTAATGTTCAACAATTAGGTAAATAATTAGTTTGCTGTTCGCTCTATAGTCACTATTTTATTTCAGTGTTTACAACCAAATACCTGACATAATTTATTCTACTATTATGAAGCCGTCGTATTATAATAATAATAATAACGCAGTCACATTTGATAACAGGCCAATAAAACAAAAGGATGCAAATAAAGATGTATAATATACGTTCAGTAACAGCTTAAGAATCAGAATACAGTAAGTTTTATTGACCAATTTTGTTTAACATAAAAGGGATTTGACTTGGTAGGCTGTGTTCGCTTGTTCAACGTAAAAAACTAATATTAGTAATTAAGTAAAAATATAAAAATGTACCTAAACAACTAATTTGTGAAAGGCTAATAAATCATCATGCAGTGGTGAATAGAGCAAAGCAAAATAACGATGAGCAGAACATGATAGTATTATTAATATCATTATCAATATTGTTAATATTTACAGTGGCAGATTAGTTGCAGAGTTATTGCACAGCCTTCATAAAATTGATTAGAAACTGATTTATGACAGGTTATTTTGGCGTCATGTGATTTGTAACGCCCGCCAGATGGGAGGAGTTTGAACTGTTTGTGACCTAAGTTTGAGGGCTTTGCAGTGATGTTACCTGCCCGTTTCCTGACCCTGGACCAGCATAAGTCCTGAATGAGGAGAAGTGTCGACACTGATTCTCTTTTCTGCATTTTTAGTTCTTCGTTGCAGTCTGTGATTGTCCAGCTTGTTTGTAAATCCAAACTAGGCAGTGACAGTGGTGCACAATAAATATTGAATGATGGATGTGTTGAACATGATCAGCAGTTCCTGGGGAAGGTTAAACTTCTTGAGCTGAGTCAGGAAGTGCATCCTCTGCTGTGCCTTTTTTCGGAGCGTGTTAAAAGGCCCTTTTCCACCAAAAGTTCCAGTTCCTGGAACCTTTGGTCTCTGAATATATAGATTTCTGTAGAAATGTGTGGTTTGTGTTTCAACTTCATTTCACAGTTTAGGGAAGTTTATACAAATCAGGCTGATCACGTATGGAGGAGTGGTTTACTACATTTCTATACTGATACCATGTAAAAAAACAGACAATATTAGGTCACAGTTCTTTTAAGAAAAAGGGACTAATTGAAATACAAATCAATCATATACAAAAGGATATGGTTTATAAAATAAAGTTTACCGAATTGTTTATGAAAAGTCAGGCTTTTGTCGGCAATGTCCAACAGTCAGACAGTCGTCCTCTCGGTAAATGATGAGTTTATGAGGGTCAGGCAATTATTTTTGGTCCATTTCAGCTGTAAATACCAATATATAAATAATAACTGTCATTATTTATCGCACGTCGACAACACAAATTAGACTTAGACTTTCTGTTATTGTCATTCAAATTTGAACTTGACAGTACAGATAAGAACGAAATTTCATTGCATTAGCTGTAGTGCAAATGGTAAATGGGTTGTACTCGTCTGCGATGAGGTGGCGACTTGTCCAGGGTGTACCCCGCCTTCCGCCCGATTGTAACTGAGATAGGCGCCAGCGCCACCCGCGACCCCAAAAAGGGAATAAGCGGTAGAAAATGGATAGCTGGATGGGTTGTACTAGTATAGCGCTTTTCAACCCCTTTTTAAGGAGCCCAAAGTGATTTGACAGTATTTCCACACTCACCCATTCACATACACATTCACACACTGATGGCGGGAGCTGCCATGCAAGGCGCTCACCAGGTCCCATTAGGAGCAAGGGTGAAGTGTCTTGCCCAAGGACATAACGGACGGGACTAGGATGGTAGAAGGTGGGGATTGAACCAGTAACCCTCAGATTGCTGGCACAGCCCCTCCACCAGCTTCGCCACGCCGTCCCCGCAGGATTAAATAGCAATAAGGTCTTTATATTCCAGCGTGTTAGTCCGTTTTGGGGGGAATTGAGGGAATTATTATGATGCGTTCAAGAATCTTATGGCCTGAGGGAAGAAGCTGTTAAAGAACCTGGAGGTTATTATGCTGTGGAGGCTGCGGAACCTCTTTCTAGAGTCCAGCTGTGAAAACGGTCCCTGGTAGGGGGTAGGAGAAGTCTCTACAGATTTTCTGAACCCTGGTCAGGCAGCGGCTTTTCGCGATTTCCTGGATAGGAGCAAGAGTAATCCTGATGATCTTCTCCGCCGTCCTCACCACTCTCTGCAGAGACCTCCAGTCTGAGGCACTACAGGCTTCAGTCCAGACAGAGATGCAGTTGGTCAGTAGGCTCTCTATAGGGCAGGGGTCTTAAACATGCGGCCCGCGAGACGTTATTTTGCGGCCCACATTTTGATGTGACAATTTAATGTTGGGGCGACCCGCGAGTTTAATATGAACGCCGCTTAACAGCGTCATACTCGCCAACGCTCCCAATTTTCCCGGGATACCGCTGATTTTCATGGCATCCATTCTCTCGAATTCCTGTCGATTTTTACCCAATCAACAATATTCAGGGGGTGCCATTATGGCACTGCCTTTACCGCCCTCTCTATCTTATAAAAACAGCGTGCAAGCCCAGTTATGTGTAGCATCTGACTACTTAAAACGCACGTGTGTTATTGCAAGACATATTTGATCAACAGCCATACAGGTCACACTGAGGGTGACCGTAAAAAAAACTTTAACTGTGTTACAAATATGTGCCACACTGTGAACCCACACAAAACAACAATGCCAAACACATTTCGGGAGAACATCCGCACCGTAACACAACATAAACACAACAGATCAAAATACCCAGAATCCCATGCAGCCCTAACTCTTCCGGGCTACACCCCTTCTACCACCAAACCCCCCAAACCCCCTACTTGCGTTGGTTGAGGTGGTGTATATTGTATCCCGGGAGAGTTAGGGCTGCAAGGTGTTTTGGGTATTTGTTCTGTTGTGTTTAAGTTGTGTTAGGGTGCGGATGTTCTCCCGAAATGTGTTTGTCATTCTTGTTTGGTGTGGGTTCACAGTGTGGCGCATATTTGTAACAGTGTTAAAGTTGTTTATACGGCCACCCTCAGTGTGACCTGTATGGCTTGTGATCAAGTATGTCTTGCAGCCACTTACGTGGGTCGGCACAAGCCTCATACAACATGTTACAGAACTGGCATGCTGGTTGTGTGATGTTGTCGAGCAGTAGTTCCGAAATGGGGGTACGCGTACCCCTGGAGGTACTTGAAGGTATGCCAAGGGATAAGTGAGATTTTTTTTAAAACATTAAAAAAAAATAGCAGCAGGTCATATTGTCAGTGAAGTCGACGATTATCTCATGTTTGAGTCTGGCTTCATGCTTCTCCCTAAAGACGCTTAAAAGGGTCTGTCCATTTCTCAAAGCTTTGCGTATCAAAATTAAGTTTGTAAAAATAATAAACAATGATACATTGCATCTAGTTTAAAGACTATGGCTGGGTAAAAACACTGCAAGATAGTTTCACTGATTATCATTCTTTTGCACAAATCTGCCCCACAAAAGTTAATGCATTTCAAGAGCTCCTTTTGTTTGTTTTTTCTCTCTGTTGTCAAGTTTGTTGTAATATAAATACACAATAATTAAGAAATAAACAACTCCCCACGTTTATTGTAATGGTGGTTGTGTGTTTGAAAGAGAAATTTCAGGAACGCCCCCAAATGTTTTCAACCAATCACCATTCAACAGCACAGTAGGAAGTTGGTGATTCACTATCATGTGGACGCCAGGACTGTGAGCTGAGTGAGTTTGCAGTGCAGAATAACCAGGATGATAGTGTTAAATGCAAAGCTGAAGTCCACAAACAGGATCCCAGCATAGGTCCCTGGGGAGGTAAAGATGATGCAGTATGTGGTTCAGTCTTATGTTGACTGTATCCTCCACTGAACGGTTTACCTGATAGGAAAACTGTAGGGGTCCTGTGATGACCATCAGGTGGCGCAGCACAAGTCTCTTAAAGGACTTCATGACCACAGGCGTCATGGCAACAGTCTGTCGTCATTGAGTCTTGTGATGGCAGGTTTATTTTGGACTGGAATGATGGTGGAGCCTTAGAAGCAAGAGGGCACTTCGCACAGCTACAGGGATGAGTTGAAAATCTACATGAAGATGGGGACCTGCTGCTCAACACAGACTCTCAGGCAGGAGGGGGACACAGTCTGGTCCTGGAGCTTTTCTGATCTTTTGTTTCTGGAAAAGTTGGCAAACATCCTTCTCACAGATAGTGCTAGTGGGCCGTCAGAAAGCAAAAGGTTGTGAGGGGAGCAGGTAGGGTATGCCCCTTTTTCCGCCCTTTTTTTTGCTCTCCCTCCTTGGTTTTGCGCATTCATGTCAATCTAGAGGTGTTCACATTATCCGCCAAGTAGAGGGTAAGGGCGATGTTCCCCCTCGAAGCGAAGTGAGCTTGCAGACCTCCCTACACTTTCAAGTGCAAGGAGAAAGACGGCAGGCCAGAAATCTACAGAAGAAAACAAATGTATGTAATAAGCGTAATTCATGATTTTCATAATAATGACACTGGTGGTTTAGTCATACATCAAACTTTTGTTACTGCACGTAAATATTGTCTTCAAACACAAATACACAATGAAACACTATTTACATACAATGTTTTCGCCAAAAACATTGTCTTCTAAACAGTAAAGACAGATGAAAAAAAAAAAAACAAAACGAACAAACACAAACAAAGCCGAACCTTGCGTGTGATGACATCAGGAAACTAAACATATAATTGTCGCATCTGCCTTACGTAACTGCTGGCAAATGGCAACGGTTGGTGACATTTCGAGACTTGATTGACTTCCCTATGCATAGGACCGTATTTGCAATACTTTGCCATGTCACTAGGTGCTAGAGCCAAGGGGAAGGGTGAAGTAGAAGAGGGCAGAGGGAGGAGGGAGAATTAAAATGAAGCCTAAGTGTATGTGTGGTGGTTGTGAAAATCTGCAGTAGAAGCTGTTCAGGTTCTTGGCAAAAAAAAAAATACCGGACAATTCTGCAAATTTCATGGCTGGCTTAAAGCGTGGACACTCCGTGATCACTTATGACTACCAGACAATTCTGGATGTGGATAGATTGGGTCGTTTTGGACTGAAAGATGCGTGTACGTTGGACCACCTCGCTAGCATGGGAATACTTCGCCGGCTACATCCAGCGGCCTTTGAAGCAGCGGAGTATAGTACCAGCGGGAACCATCTACGGAAAACAAAATGCAAGCGGTGTGATCGGAAGCAGAAGCGTGAATGCCGAGCGGGGCTAACAACAAAGCAAAAGGCTAATCTCCAAAGAACACCGCTTCTTTCCATCCTGAAACTGGATTAAAATCGAAGGTGCGAGCCTACTAGTCTGGGTGAGGAGTCAGTTAAGTTGGAACAAGTTTTTTCTGTTATGACTGTGTCAGAGTTGGACATGCATTCTACTGAGGTGGCAAATTATGATGCGTTCAGTTTATCGCAGCACCAAGTAAACAATCGGAAAATTCCTGTCATATCAATTAGATATGGTTGTAATTATTCTAAGTGCACTACGCATAATAAACGCAACATTATTAATATTGTTACTACGGATAATTTGTTCAAAAACTCCTTAAAATAGCCCACTACCTTTAATATTGGCTTTTTAAACATAAGATCTTTGTCTCCCAAAACGTTATTAGTTAATGAGGTCATTAGAGACAACAATCGTCATCGGTCTCAGCGAAACCTGGCTTAAACCAGACAACTTTTTTGCACTAAATGAGGCATCTCCTCCTAACTATACGAATGCGCATATTGCCTGTCCCCTTAAAAAGGGTCGGGGGGTCGCACTAATATATCATCAATCTTTATTGCAGACCTTAAGATCCATTAAACATATAAAAACACAATACAAAAAATTATAAACAAAACAAAACACAAACATTAAAAAACTAAACAATAAAAAGAAACATAAAGCCCAAATGTCAGTTTCTAACAGAGGTGGGACCAAGTCATTGTTTTGCAAGTCACAAGTAAGTCACAAGTCTTTGCCCTCGAGTCTCGAGTCAAGTCCCAAGTCAAGACAGGCAAGTCCCAAGTCAAGTCCAAAGTCAAGACTGGAAAGTCTCAAGTCAAGTCCCAGGTCCTGCATTTTGAGTTTCGAGTCATTCCAAGTCCTTTTAACCACAGACTGATACATTTACACAGATTGTGTATGCTTTTAAAACGCTGTATGTATTTACAGTATAATAAAAAAAAATAGTGCTGACATTGAACTTCATAATAGTACTATTAACCAGTTATTTTAAACATTTAACTCATTCCTTTACAGAATGAACACATTTGAAAAAACAAGTGCAATTGTACTTATTTGCACAAAGGTGTTAACATTGTATTTCCATGGCATATAGCATTGGAACTAGTTCCACAGCAGTTTCTATCCTGTTCTTACCTTATCTCATTGATCTCATCTCATACTGTATGTGTTGATGTGTGCGTACACGTGAAAAACATAACAAATACATGAAAATAACAAGGAACAGAGTTATACTTTTTTAGAATTCACGGCCCTATGGAAAATTAACCAGCTGCCACTGATTATGATGCATTCTCATTTTAGGCAAAGTATAAGACAAAACTTTCTTAACAGTATAACTGTAACCAGGAATAAGTCTTCAAGTAGCAATATTCAAATACTAACTTTGTTGGTTAAAACATAATTTGCTTTTATTCTGAATCCAGTGAAACAGATTGGTGGTTTTAGCTGATATAGACTTTCAGGTGTTTATATACGTTTATGTTTAAGTTGGCAGACACTTTTATCCAAAGCAACAAACATGAAAAATACATATAAAACAATCACTGTAAACATGATCATTTAAGGTAAGAATGTAATACAGAATATTAATACAAAGTGTCAAGACAGAATAAACTCTTTGCTGTTGCAGCAACAGAAATACAGTCTATAAGATATATAGATATCTAATGTATTCATACATTGTTTATGTAGGATATATGCATGTATATATAACCTAATCATATTGTTTCTTCAATTTAGAAATAGCTGACCGTTTTTTCCCCCCTTTTTGGGATTATTATTCCCAGTTTTGATCTTGGACGTCTGGTCACTTATAGCATATAAGAATATTCTATTATAGTTAAGCAAACTATGAACACGCCCAAAAATGTGTCCTTTATCATAGTTACACGTATGACAAAAAGGCGCGTGAATATCAGTGGTATTTAGTGAGGTAAAATGAATTAAATGCGCCGACAGTTCATTTCTCCTGCCAAATGAATTCCACTGAGTGGAGGGGATCACCACTCCAAGATGGCGGCCGCGCGTCTCATCTCGTCTCGTCAGCGCCAGTAGGCAGGAGTGGTCAATGCTGCGTCTACTTATAGGATGTCTATGGTTATAACGTTAGCAGTGAGTTCACAGCCTCACTGATTTAACTACACAGCAAATAAAAGTTACGTTACTCGGCCAATAAACGTTATCTTACATTCAAAACTTACCCTTCTTTGTGCAACTTCAAATATTGAACGAAGTTGGAAGTTGTTGCGTCTCTGTCTGTAATCTTCGAACGAACCGCATGCTTTGCATACGGCAATTCGTTTTTTGTTGACCAAGTCATAGTTTTTATACCCGAACAAAACAATTTTTGGCATAACTTTTCCTCACTGGCGTGTTGTTTGAAAGCTCTTTTTTGTTGGTTTTCATGCAATTTGATTGGCTGAATGCTTTGTGACGAAAATAACATGGATGTAATTTGATTGGCTGTTGTTCTGACAGGTAGCGCGCACACTGTCATCGCACATACGGACAGATACGGAGCGCTCCTGAATAACTTTTTAATCATTGGGGTTTGGGGAAAGTAGCAAGTCATGTCAAGTCAAAAGGCTCGAGTCCAAGTGAAGTCACAAGTCATTGATGTTAAAGTCTAAGTCGAGTTGCAAGTCTTTTTAAATGTTGTCAAGTCGAGTCTAAAGTCATCAAATTCATGACTCGAGTCTGACTCGAGTCCAAGTCATGTGACTCGAGTCCACACCTCTGGTTTCTAACATACAAATGTGTGCCAATGGTTCCACAGTCCAGATGAGTATCTAACAGAACTGCAGCCAGGGTTCGTTAACACAGTGATTATGTCATTTTCAGACTCAGATGCCCTACACATAAACTTATACATAAGGTTGCGTAGCAACGCTGAGAAAGTGGGCACCCCAACACTAACAAACATCTGGCTTGCACTGGCGCTTCTTGGAATTCCCAGGAGAAGCCTCATACAGTCATTATAAGCAACCTGCAGCTTCTGAAAGCTTTTCTGCTTATACTTTACCCACAGGGGGGCAGTATACAAAGGAGTGCAATAGGCTCTGAATAAGTTGATCTTTACATCATTTGTACATTAATAAAATTTATTTCTCAGCATGTTGGCTTGGGCATACAGCATACGCTGCTGTCGAAAACTTTAACCTTAGTCCTAACCTAATTAATAAATACAAATCGTTTGCGGTGCTTACTATGAGGTCTGTCACACCGCTGCCTCTATACCTGGCTGTTATCTACCGCCCCCCAGGGCCTTATTCAGACTTTATCAATGAATTCCCAGAGTTCGTTACTGATCAAGTGACGCACGCCGATAATATATTTGTAATGGGGGACTTTAATATCCATATGAATACCCCATCGGACCCATCGTACGTGGCGCTCCAGACTATAATTGATAGCTGTGGTCTTACACAATAATAAATGAACCCACGCATCGCAACGGTAAAACGTTAGACCTAGTGCTTGTCAGGGGTATCATCATTTCCAAAGTTATGATACTCCCGTATACAAAATAATGTCCGATCGCTACCTTATAGAATTCGAGGTCCAGACTCATGTTTGGCAAGCTATAAATAATAGTAACTGCTATAGCAGCCGCAACATTAATGCTGCCACAACGACAACTCTTGCTGGCCAACTGCCCTCGGTAATGGCACCATTCCCAAATTATGTGGGCTCTATTGATAACCTCACTAACAAATTTAACTACGCCCTGCGCGAAACCATTGATAGTATAGCACAGCTGAAGTTAAAAAAGGCTCCAAAAAGGCGTACCCCATGGTTTACAGAAGAAACTAGAGCTCAGAAATTATCATGTCGAAAGCTGGAATACAAATGGCGCGCGACTAAACTTGAGGTTTACCATCAAGCATGGAGTGATAGTTTAATAACTTATAAACGCATGCTTACCTTAGCTAAAGCTTAATATAATTCAAATATCATCCACCTTAATAAAAACGATCCTAAATATTTGTTTAGTACGGTAGCATCGCTAACCCAACAAGGGACTCCTTCCAGTAGCTCCACCCACTCGGCAGATGACTTTATGAAATTCTTTGATAAGAAAATTTAGATGTCACCGTATGATGCCAAATTTAGATGTCACCGTATGATCATACGCAAATACGGTGTCAGCTTTCACTGTTATGCTGATGACACCCAACTCTACATGCCGCCAAAGCTGACCAACACGCCGGATTGTAGTCAGCTGGAGGCGTGTCGTCATGAAATTAAACAATGGATGTCCGCTAACTTTTTGCAACTCAACGCCAAAAAAACGTAAATGCCGATTATCGGTCCTGCTAGACACCGACCTCCTATTTAATAATACAACTTTAATATTTGACAACCAAACAATTAAACAAGGCGACTTGGTAAAGAATCTGGGTATTATCTTCGACCCAACTCTCTCATTTGAGTCATACATTAAGAATGTTACTAAAACGACCTTCTTTCATCTCCGTAATATCGCTAAAATTTGCTCCATTTTGTCCACTAGTGACCCCGAGATCATTATCCATGCGTTTGTTACGTCTCGTCTCGATTACTGTAACATATTATTTTCGTGTCTTCCCATGTCTAGCATTAAAAGATTACAGTTGGTACAAAATGCGGCTGCTAGACTTTTGACAAGAACAAGAAACTTTGATCACATTACGCCTATACTGGCTCACTTGCACTGGGTTCCTGTGTACTTAAGATGTGACTTTAAGGTTTTACTACTTACGTATAAAATACTACACGGTCTAGCTCCAGCCTATCTTGCCAATTGTTTTGTACCATATGTCCCGGCAAGAAATCTGCGTTCAAAGGACTCTGGCTTATAAGTGATTCCCAGAGCCCAAAAAAAGTCTGCGGGCTATAGAGCGTTTTCCGTTCGGGTTCCAGTACACTGGAATGCCCTCGCGGTGACAGTTTGAGATGCCACCTCAGTAAAAACATTTAAGTCTCACCTTAAAACTCACCGGGAGGTTTGGCAAGTATGCTTGGAGAGGACCGCATATGTCGTCACTTCCCCCCTGGTTCACAAATCAGCTTTGAAAGATGAAAACGGTGGGGTATGTCTTTGAGTGGCGCTCGAAGGTATCTAACTGTCCAGACTGGCCTACCATGAGCATCAACTCCCATACTTAAAATATCTCAAAGACACTAGATCACAATTTTACTCAACAATAACCCAGGAAACTCCAAACAGCTTTTTACCACCATAAGCCATCTCCTCAAACCGCAACCCCCTTATTCAGAAATTCCACATATTTAATTTTTCTGAAAAAAAAGATAAAAACGATTTGCTCCTCTCTGTATGTCCCTCTCTTCATCAATCACCAAAAGCAGTCCACACTCTTTCTCTCAACCTCTTTCCACCTTTAAAACATTTCTCAAAAAGAGCTTGAGGTCATCATACGGATTATGAAACCCCCCACATGCCCTGCACCAGTAGGTTCCCAAACTTTTTTCAGTGATGTACCCCCTGTGAAAATTTGTTTAAATTCAAATAGCCCCTAATCAGAGCAAAGCATTTTTGGTTGAAAAAAAGAGATTACAAAGTAAAATACAGCACAATGTCATCAGTTTCTGATTTATCAAATTGTATTGCATTGCAAAATATTGCTCATTTGTAGTGGTCTTTCTTGAACTATTTGGAATAAAGATATAAAATAACTAAAAACGTGTTGAAAAATAAACAAGTTATCCAATTATAAATAAAGATTTTTACACATAGAAGTAATCATCAACTTAAAGTGCCCCCTTTGGGGATTGTAGTAGAGATCCATCTGGTTTCATGAACTTAATTCTAAACATTTCGTCACAAAAAAGAAATCTTTAACATCAATATTTATGGAACATGTCCACCAAATGTTTTAGCTGTCAACACTGAACATTGCATTGTTGCATTTCTTTTCACAGTTTATGAACTTACATTCATATTTTGTTGAATATATATTTATAAAGGATTTTTGAATTGTTGCTATTTTTAGAATTTTTTTTTAAATCTCACGTACCCCTTGGCATACTTGCAAGTACCCCCAGGGGTACGCATACCCCCATTTGAGAACCACTGCCCTACATGACTGACTTCTGGCTGCCGATAATGTTTCCCCTTTTCTACTCATCCTCCTCGAATAGACCACTGCATTCGATGCATTTGACCATCACATCCTGCTCCAGTGTCTACACCTCACTGCTGGTCTGTCTGGTCCCACCTTGGAATGGTTCAGATCCTACCATGGAAAAGCACAATCCCTCATTCCAACTGGGGAGGCCTCCAGGGATCAGTCCTCTGTCCAACTCTATTACACTATTCATGCTTCCCCTCGGTCACATTATATGCAGTCATAGAATTACCTTCCACTGCGATGCAGATTATACACAACTCAACTCTACCGGAAAATGGACCCCTCTACTTCTAGCTCTAATCCCTCACCATTCCCCTGCACACTCATTGCTTGCCTGGGGAAGATAAAGACATTGATGAGCCAAAATGTTCTACAACTCAACAGCTCCAAAACTGAAACCAAATTAGTCTGCACCTCAAATCAGGTCCAGTTACCCCCCATCACTGGTATCTTCTTCTTGTTCAGAAGATCTCACTTCACCCTCTGATCACCAACCTAGGTGTCATATTTGATCCACATCTCACCTTTGACTCCCACATCAAACAACTCTGCATGAGCTCCTATTTCCATCTCAGAAATATTGCAAATGTCTCACCATTCGGGATGCAGAGAAACTCATCCACACCTTTATCTCCTCCAGGCTGGACTACTGAAACACACTTCTCATCGGTATCCCTAAGCAAGAGCCTTCAAAAACAGTGCAGCTCAGATTTTGATCAGATTACTCTAATCCTGAAAGACCTTTACTGGCTCCCCACACAATACAGTATCCAATATAAAATCTCCCTCCTTTTCATGAATTTATCCATGGCAACGCCTCATCTTATCTGAAAGATAGGCTCGAGAAGAAGAATTACTTTAGATGGGCCCGAGCTAACATCTCACAGATTTTGGCTCTACATCGCATTACTGAAGAAATGAAAAAGCTCGACAAGCAATTCAAAATCTTCTTGGTAGATTTTTGGAAAGCATTCGACTCTATCAATCTGGAAGCCATGGTCAACATCCGCCCCCTCTACAGCATCCCACAATCGTTAAAAAAAACTCTATGCCAGCACTTAGGCTACAGTTATTACACCTGTTGGTACAACTGCCTTTTTCCAAGTTGAGGCGGAAGTTTTACAAGGGGATACACTAGGTCCTTTCTCGTTTCTCATTATATCAGTATCAGAAATACTTTATTAATCCCTGAGGAGAAATTAAAATTTTCTGCACAATCCTATTCAAGATCAGACAAATATACAGGGAGACAGAACAGGATTGCTAACGGGTATGCCAACTTCTGGCGCTCCTTACAAAAAAGGTGAGATACAGGTACACAATGGGGGTGGGGTGGGGGGAGGTGTTCTGTGCCTCTCTCTGGACACAATTAACCACAAAGGCCTTCAGCTCCGCCCGAGACGCAGCAGAAGGCAACTTGCCACACACCTTACTGACCTTGATTTTGCAGAGGACATCGCTGTGGTCTCTGATCTTGTCACAAATCCTGAATCCCTTCTCCACTCACTGGAAAATGTTGCTTGCCTAATAGGACTCCATTGCAATGAAATCAAGACTGAAGTAATCTTGTGAGTTCGAAATTGCTACCTTGTGTCATCTTTTGGGAAAAGCATAAACCAAGTGACAGACTTCAAGTGTCTTGGGTCTTACATAATGGATGCCACAAAAGATATGAAGTCCCGCAAAGCCTCACCATGGACAGACTGCAATGATGGTAATGAAACGAAAATTTAGAACGCTGATAGAGTCTATTGTCCTCTAAGCTGCAGAAACGTGGACTCTCACTACACAACAACAGAAGCGCATGGACATAGCTTACACCAACTTGCCCAGACGCATCCAAAACATTCACTGGTCCGAGCATGCTACCTTAGAGCGTATACACGGATATATTATGCCACTATCTCAGAAGGTAGCAGAGTGAAGGCTCTCGTTGAATGGGCACGGCTATCGTGCCGCTGGGAAATTGTTCAGCCACTACTGCTCTGGAAACCTAGTAGCCCAGTCCGCTACAGAGGCCTCACCTTCACAGATGTACTATCAAGGGATGCAGGGCTCGAGAAACAGGACCTCTCCATTGTCATGGCTAACCACGAAGTGTTGCAGCATGTATTCAAGTGCACCCTCAACTTTTAACCCCCCAAAACCAGCTCCAGACACCTCCTGCCCAGCAATTCAAAGTGCATCCTCATACCCTACTCGGGGGCCGCATTGGGTTAAAACAATTTGGCCGAAGGCCGGGATATATATATATATATATATATATATATATATATATATATATATATATATATATATATATATATATATATATATATATATGTATATATGTATATATATATATATATATATATATATATATATATATATATATATATATAAACATGCACACGCATACACAAGTCTCCAAAACGTTAACCACCATGTTGCTACAATAAAAATCATCAATCAATCCATCCATTCTCTACCGCTTGTCCCTTTTAGGGTCAAGGGGGTTCGCTGGAACCTATCTCAGTTGCATTCGGGCGGAAGGCGGGGTACACCCTGGACAAGTCGCCATCTAATCACAGGGTCAAGACAGTTAGACAGACAACATTCACACTCACATTCACACACTAGGGCCAATTTAGTGTTGCCAATCAACCTATCCCCAGGTGCATGTCTTTGGAGGTGGGAGGAAGCCGGAGTACCCGGTGGGAACCCAAGCAGTCACGGGGAGAACATGCAAACTCCACACAGAAAGATCCCTAGCCCGGGATTGAACCCAATCCAATCAATCAAATCCACTTTATTTATATAGCACATTTAAACAACAATAGCGTTTCCAAAGTGCTGCACAGCCATGTTAAAAACAATATTAAAAAAACAATATTATGATCCACCAATGACTGAATAAAAACAAAAAATAAATAAATATAAAACCAATATAAAAAAAACAATATAAAAACGAATATGATTAAAAACTATTTTAAAGGGTAAAATCAATTAAAACCGTAAAATAGAAATCAAAGTGTATAAAAAACACAGAGGAAAACAGAGGACAGAGGACCACACAACTCATGTAGTGTTAAAAGCCAAAGAATAAAAGTGGGTCTTAAGACGAGACTTAAAACACTCCACTGTGGAAGCAGTTTGAACATGGAGGGGCAGAGTGTTCCAGAGCTTAGGGCCGACCACAGAGAAGGCCCTGTCTCCCCTGGTCTTAAGTCTGGTCTTGGGCACCACGAGCTGGAACTGGCTCTCGGACCTCAGAGCGCGCGCAGGAGTGTAAATTTAGGACCTTCGTATTGTGAAGCAGATGCACTAACCCCTGTACCACCATGCTGCCAAACAAACAAAGGAAAATATAAAAAGTGGTACTCTTTGTATAGTATATTATATATATATTTATTGCGCACTAATTGACTGAAAGTGCGCGCACTTGCCGCTGCTGATGTCAAGTTATCAATGGGAAAATGCATTTTTTGACAATATGATTTGCCTGAGTGGCTAGGAGAGTAAAATGGATTAGAAAGAACAGATAAAAAAAAAAAAATCAAATTAAAAATACGCCCCACAGGCCACAGTTTGGGGCCCCCTGCCCTACACCAAGCTTTGCACGATGGGGGACCATGCCTTCTGCTCATCTACATCCAGCCTCTGGAACATTCTCCTAAATGCATTTGTAACCCACTGACAGTTGAATCCTTCAAAAACCACTTAAAACCTTCCTCTTCAACAGAGCAACTAAGCACACAATATTTTACGACTCACCTTTCTGTTTTTATACTTTTAAACTTGTTTTTAATAGTATGTACTAGGGGTGTGGGAAAAAATCGATTCGAATATGAATCACGATTTTCACGTTGTGCGATTCAGAATCGATTATCATTGTTAAAAAATCGATTTTTTATTTTTATTTTTTTTATTTAATTTAATTTTTTTTAATCAATCCAACAAAACAATACACAGCAATACCATAACAATGCAATCCAATTCCAAAACCAAACCTGACCCAGCAACACTCAGAACTGCAATAAACAGAGCAGTTGAGAGGAGACATAAACACGACACAGAACAAACCAAAAGTAGTGAAACAAAAATTAATATTATCAACAACAGTATCAATATTAGTTATAATTTCAGCATAGCAGTGATTGAAAATCCCTCATTGACATAATCATTAGACTTTTTTAAAAATAAAAAAAAGAACAATAGTGTCACAGTGGCTTACACTTGCATCGCATCTCATAAGCTTGACAACACACTGTGTCCAATATTTTCACAAAGATAAAATAAGTCATATTTTTGGTTCGTTTAATAGTTTAAAAAAAAATACATTATTGCAATCAGTTTATAAAACATTGTCCTTTTTTTAAATCTACTACTCTGCTTGCATGTCAGCAGACTGGGGTAGATCCTGCTGAAATCCTATGTATTGAATGAATACATAATAGTTTTGAATTGAAAAAAAAAATGTTTTTGAATCGAGAATCATGTTTAATTGAAAAAAAAATCGATTTAGAATCAAATCGTAACCCCAAGAATCAATATTGAATCGAATCATGGGACACCCAAAGATTCGCAGCCCTAGTATGTACCCACTGTTGCACTTTGAGATTTGTCGAAAATGTAAAGTGCATTATAAATACAATTCCATATTACTATTCATTTCATTGTCTGTCATAATGTACAAAACGTAACCTGACTTAGACTTTCCAGCAGAAGAACAAACTAGAAACGTCTTGGACGCATCCTCACTTCAAGCTCTGGTACCTTATCGATTATATAGCTGCTGCACCAAAGACAAAGATAGTTGTGCAATCACAGGCAAGTGAAGATCCGAATCCTCTGGATATTCCGCAGTGTGCTGACTACAGGTTTTCTTTAATGCCACATATATTTACATTTTCAACACCACTTTTTATGTTAATACATTTGATGGTATTTTCCCTATGACTTCCTGTCATTATGTTTTCCTGTCACTTTTTCCTGATGAATTTCAGTTAAATCCATTGGACCAAAAAAAGGTGACCATGTTTCGTTAAAGTGCAAATAAATGACATATGACTAATCCCATTTATGTGTGTTCTCCTTGCGTTTGTTGTACAGTTTGTTAATGATTCTCAAATGCTATCCCAGTTTATTGCTAAACCCTAATTGCATATGAATTTAAAATTATACAATATTTGGAGGCTAACAGTGAGTGTAAACCAGTTGACATTTACAGTCTTATGTTTCAACAGATGATACACATCGCCTGTGTTTGTGCTGGACACAACGCCAGTAGAGATGTGGTCACACTTGTCAAATCTGTCCTCTTTCACAGGTGAGACAGTTGAGCAACTTTCCTTTTTTTTTAAAGACAGAAAGAAAGAAATAACGAGTCTCTAAAATGTTTTGTTGTTTTTTGTCCCCTTAACTGTCAAATGTTCATTATAGCTGTAATATAATAAAAGTGCATCAAGTGGTGCAATCAGTACCACAAAACCCATCAAAACCCTTGTGTAATCAAAAAAGACTTTAAAGCAGTCAAGTGTGGGCACTAATAAAACTGGACCATACATGTAAAGGGCAGATCAAAAAGCTGAGACATGCAATTATACAGTACGCTGTTAAAGTTGCAACGATGCAAACTCGGTCCATATTTACTATAGTGGTGGTAGGTGTGTTCATGGATGGGGAAGAGAGAGGTTGGTTTGGTGTTCAGCAGTCTGACAGCCTCGGGATACAGGCTGTTGTAGTGAAGGGATTTATGGTTCTTTGAAGGGAGCCGGATCTAAAACAACTGTTCCTTCCAGGGATCCGTTAAAAAGACTAGTTCGTTGTTATACAGTAGTTTTATATCACTCTATTTGTGGGATTCATTTAGAAATATTGACTATAGTTTTATTTTTTTCTTGTCATTGTAAAACATTTCTTACCGTGGTGCCATATCCTCGTTGTCACTATTTTTTAATTTTCCCTCGCCTAAAACATTTTGTAACACAAAAACATTTTGACAATACAAAAAAATACCCAACATATTAAAAAAATATAAACAAAACTGGAATAGCCAATAAAACATATTAAAAATGTAAATTAAAAATTTAAATTCAAAATTGTACTGCTGTACCTGGCGTGTGTTCGCTTGAAATATTTTACATATCCTCATCAGAACAATGAACCAAAGAAGTGAATCCAAAAGTGAATTTGTTTCCTATGATTCTGACACATGTAGTCCAGTCTAGTCCAGTTGCTCGTATGCGTTGGCAATTGTTTGACGCTCATAAAAACCAGAGATTGACTGATATTTTTTTTCATAGTCAATACCGATTGTTAATAGTCAAGGAGGCCAATAACCAATATTAATTTGCAGTATAAGGTATTTAAACATGAATAGTTTACCTCAGCGAACAGCAGACAAGGCTTTAATTTGTTTTTTTCAACATTATTTGGAGGAAACGTTGGACCATTCGCAACATAATGCGGCGCAATGTTGTTGTTAATTTAGCACCAAACACCATCACTTATTACATAAGTCTAATGCTGAATGTCAAAGGAGCATCAACCTTTGTAATTCAAAATATGGGAAATCTCTTCATAAAAGTGGTAAAAATACGTGATTTTTCTACATTACAATACCTTGCCATTTACTCAATTGTTAAGTTTCCTCTTGAGGAACTCTGAAATATTGCAAACATGTAAATAAAAACAATTTAGGTGAGACATTTTTCAAGCTGGCGAACATATAATTTCTTCTTTGGTGCTTAAGAGTGTCTGAGAATGCTGCATCTTCTTTACCTATACAATACATCTCCCATTTGTCAAGATACAAGTCTGGATTTATGGCAGGTCTATCTTTTTCTGTAAATTTCAAGTCTATCCAACTCTGTAGCATTGTTATTTAATGGAATCACGTCACGTGAAACTTCCCGCGCTCCTTTAATGAGCCCACATTCCAAATGCTGTGGACTGAGGCAGATCTTGCAGTAGCAAAAACAAAGAAAACAGAACCGGTAAAGAAGGGGAAAAAAACTGGTTTTCCAAGCACAAAAAAAATGGAAGTTTTGAAAGCTAAGTGGAAGAGCTATAACAAGAGCAAGCGACCAACAATGTTCGAGGAAGAGAAAGGAAGGGGTGGGAATAGTCATGTGAGCCTTGCAGTGAATAAATGGTATTCTGCTTGAGCAGTGGTTATATCTATCTACTTCACTCATCATCCATCTTTTTAAATACTAAATACTGGTATCATATTGGTATACATTCTATCTGCTGATGTAGTTCTGTTATATACATGAAAATGCCAAATATCAGTGGCAATTATCGGCCTGACCGATAATCAGTCGATCTCTGATAAAAAAACATAATTAGATACAAATGGCTCCCAAACCAAGGCCTGCAACTGCAAATCGTTACAGGAAGAAACAACCGTTCAAAAGACACGATTCATTAGCGAACGTCACATCTCTGTAGCTGTTGACCCGTCTGGTTTTTCTGGCAAGCATAGACTTGTATCTTCTACCTGAGGACAGCTGGTGAAAGAAGTGATAAACAGGGTGACATTGGTCACAAAGGCTATTGTACGGAAAAATTGAGATCCTGTTTCTCTCTCGCCCTGTACATTGGAGGAATTGTCTAAGCTTGAGAAGAGAGTGGCCACTACCAAACAGTCGTCATTTCAAAAAAACAGAAATGGAAAAAATACACATCAAAGAGACGCCATCTTGCCATTTTATGTCTTTAGCTTCCTGAGGCAGTGCAGGCGATGTTTGCGCTTTCCATCTGTTGTGGTGGTGTTTATGCCCCAGGACACGTCCGCTGTCATCATCACACCCCAAAAAGTTTTTCATTCTTTCCACCTCTTCTCTGCCAATGGACAGTAAAGGGTGGTTACGTTGTCCAGTTTTGCAAAAGTACACTATATTTTCCTAGGTCTTCTTGATGTTTAGGATCAAGTTATTGATTGCACAAGGGACATGCAGTGAGGGGAGGCAAATATTTTAAATAAAAAAAGAGTAATAAAAACATACAATAAAATATTTATATTTCACCATTAAGTTGTCTTATAAATGTAGTTTCTCTATGATTACAATCTGTTTTTCTGAAGTAAAAATCTCAAAATGTGCACATTTCCTAATCAAATAAAGAACATAACCTAATATAAGTCTGCTTTGTTCACTGGTGATCGGCTATCCTGCCAGCTAAGATGAGGCCGAGAGGCAAAGAGTGTGGCTTACTGGCTGTTGTTTTTGTCAGCATGTCGCTAATATAAAGTTTGCAGAAAATTTTTTACACCATGACATCCCATTTTCTACAGTGTAAAATATATTTAATGTACGGGTGACATCATTATTCTTCCTAATCGGATGTTAAATACAGAAAAATCCTACAGAGAGTTGATGTTGTACTGTGACTCACCAATTTTAAGAAAAAATGGCACAGCAGTCCTGTGTGAAAAGAGTGTAGGGCGTGTAAAGACTTTGATAACTGTGCACATACCTAAGCCGTTAATGGAAACGGTTGAGGAAGTGTGCCCACCAACTCTCACAAACTGTGTGCGATTGTTAAAAGTCCCCAGTCAAATTTATTGGTTAGTCCAAAGTCGTGTACTGTAGTTTGATGCAGAGTCTTTAAGGCCGGATTGTTTTAAGAGCTGACCCAAGATCAATGAATATCATCCATGCATAGGTGTTCTTCAGCTCCAAGTGTTGCAATGGACCATGGAGTGCATATTGTGTGCACTCCAATAAGTCCACATGTTTTATAATCCTTAAACAGGTCTTCACAACTTTAAAACCAATTGTAAAATCTTTACACAACATAGTCTGACGTTAGAAACGCTGTTTTTTTTATGTTATCTAGTTTTTCTTTTTCTTTTGTGCAAACTGGATAACATTTAGATGTGATAAGGCTTCGTTTCTTTTGTCTCAATTTTCTAGGAGAAACCCTCTTCACTTCCATTTTATCACTGATGCTGTGGCCAACCAAATTCTGAGTTCTCTATTTCAGTCATGGATGGTCCCTTCTTTGCAAGTTAGTTTCTACGATGCAGATAAACTCAAGGTAAGAACTGATTAAGCACATATCCTGATACCTCAACCTCCCTGTTAAGAAAGCAGGAATGATGTCTAAAGATGCTCTAGGATACATAATTGTTTTTCAACAGGCAGTGTGTGCGTGGATTGTGTCTACAGGGTGGGGAAGGGCACTGGTCGCATAGGTCTGGGTATGGCCGTGTGACTATGTAACAGGATGTATTGTAGGACCTGCATTCACTTGTGTCAAGTGAGTAAACGGAGCAGACGACAGGTTGCACAAGACTTCTACTGGATGCGGAACGGCGGACCATCTGTGAATGGCGTCGTCACGCCACAGCTATGTGCTAAATATATCAGAGCTTATGTTTTTGCCGGTGGATCAATTTTGCTAAAATATGCTTGTGTGGGACAGGATTTCAGCCACACAAAATAATCTATAGTTTTACTTTACACAAGTCAAGTCAGTGCCGTTGCAGACACAGTTATGTTTCTGAAATGGGCAGGACCAAGTTAATTTGCTTCAGCTCATTTGGAAGGACAGAAAAAAATGTTTGTAGTCGCCTTATTACAACTCCCCCTATCACCTGATTTTGGACTGATTCATGAAATCTCGTAAAACTCTGCACTATTTTGTTGCCTTGCGGAGCCGCAACAGTGCACATCATGGGGATTGACGGATGGTGAACAACGGAAAAGTTTTGTGGTGGAGCCATTTAGCAGCCGTTTATCCAGTGAGAATCTTGGGTTATAAATGTTTTTAACTTTATTATATGCCATATCGCTTTGTTATACTCTATGCCAAAAAAGTCAGTATTATTCCATTGCATCTGTTTAAAGAGAGAACCAGTCTTAATAAATCCACTTTAAATGCAAACTAGAGTGTAAAATATTTGTGAACGGCATCATTCAAACCAAGAATTTTGCTCACAACATTAAGTAAACAAAACCGGCTTACAGTGAAATAGTCATGCCAGTTATCAACTAGGGACTCACAGGACTACAGCCGGAGAACAAGGAGCCACTGTAAAAATACACACACCACTGTCAGTCATTCACCTAAGAACAGGTAAAGAGTGGGTCATGACCCAATGCGGGTTTGCAAAGAGGTGTCAGAGAAGCAGCAGGGGAGAAATTAATCATTTGTATCTACACTCTATTATTTATGTCACACCGATACAAAATCCTGCAGCTACCTGGCAGCAGTGCTAAATCTAATCAACTGTTCTACCCAGTAGAAGTGGTGAGTACACAGGAACACATTTGCAAAGAACCAACAGTGGTGGAAGGATGCAGAAGTTTGTTCCTCGAATGAAAAGGAAAAAGAAGGAGTCATCAGGAGCAAAGAAAACAAATGCCGATAACCAGAATAAAAAGACCTGGAAGTACAGTACAACAAAGCATACATTGCATTTGGATTAATAGGGATGAGGAAATGAGGAAAGACCGGTGTGTTTTTACGCCAGCCTTCTACCCTTTGCAACATCCTCTCTATGTGAGATGTATGTATCTACTATTGCTGCAATAAAAAAACACAGATACCAGTTTAACATTGAGCAAGATTTAGGAGAAGCAAAATCAAGTTTGAAGTCCAGATTTAAATATGTATTACCCTGAATGGGACAAGCGGTATCCATCCATCCATCATTCGGGCGGAAGGCGGTGTACACCCTGGACAAGTCGCCACCTCATCGCAGGGCCAACACAGATAGACGGACAACATTCACACTCACATTCACACACAAGGGCCAATTTAGTGTTGCCAATCAACCTATCCCCAGGTGCATGTTTTGGGAGGTGGGAGGAAGCCGGAGTACCCGGAAGGAACCCATGCAAACTCCACACAGAAAGATCCCGAACGCAGGATCGAACCCATGACTACTCAGGACCTTCGTATTGTGAAGCACATGCACTAACCCCTGTTTCACCGTGCTGCCCATATATATATATATATATATATATATATATATATATATATATATATATATATATAAGGATATGCATGTGGAGTGTTCTGTATTGCAGAGGACCTAATGCAACCAAATTACATTTTTGTCTTGTGTCAGTCGGAGGTGTCATGGATACCAAACAAGCATTACTCAGGTATATATGGCTTGATGAAGCTGACGCTAACCAAAGCCCTTCCACCTGACCTGTCAAAGATCATTGTTCTGGACACAGACATTACCTTTGCCACAGATATTGCTGAACTCTGGGGTGTGTTCAGAAAGTTCACAGGTAAGATAATGTACTTTATACACAGAACAGTAAGTGTTGATATTGTTAGGGCGTGTTCTCAGTTGAGAGGATGCGTTAATTTAAACTGATCAAAAGGCACAGGCAATGCCGCAAAATTTGGTTTTGAGTGTGCATTAAATAACGGCGTAACATAAGCTATTACTTTGTTGTTGTTTTTTTAGTAACAAATAATATAATAACTAGTTTTAATTGTATTATTAATTGTAGAGAAATGTGGCACGCTAATAGATTCTCATGAATTCAATCTCAAATCTTTGATTTTTCCAAGACAGACTGCTTAGCTGTTACTTTTTTGTGATCACTGTGATTGAACAATCATACAAAACTTGAAGTCATGAGTATTTGGAATCAAAAAATAGAGTATTGGGCTTCAAGATGAAATCAACTATAAAGCTGTAGTAATTATTAGTACAGTGATAACTCATCTTACAAGCTCAATTCATTGACTATTAAAAACCAAAAACAAAAAATGATTTCCTGGTATTGTACCAAAATAACTGATTGTGAGAATATGAAATATTATAAAGCAAATCCTCCATGAATTACATTACAACTAAAAGTCATTTCATGACAAATATATATATTTTATGGCCCTTTTGATCATCAAAAAATATATATATTTAATTTAATTTGTATCTAATGACTATTTGTACAGTTTTTAAGCCATAATTAGTCATATTGAAAGGCAACATTAAAAACCCTAAACAGAAAGAAACACAAATTAATTGATCGTAACTAGGGCTGCAACTAAAGATTTTTTTAATAGTCGACTAGTCAGCGATTATTTTTTTGATTAGTCGACAAGGCAAACGATTAATAATTTGTAAAAGTTGTGCAGACGGAAATAAAAAAAGATGAAACAGTCATATTTTTTGTGTGGTTTGGATCCATAGATTTTCGGATGTTCTTCATTGGTGGCCTTTATATTCCCAGACAAACAGGTTATTGGTCTGGTGGAGAACCAGAGTGATTGGTACCTGGGAAACCTGTGGAAAAATCACAAACCCTGGCCTGCACTTGGCCGAGGCTTCAACACAGGTAGCATCCTGACATGAGATGACAGTATGTACAGCATGTATCTCCAATGCTGCACACTAGCAGATGATGACAACTAATTCAAGTCATATTTATTTATATCACAACATTAGGTGTCATTCTCCTGTACTTGGAGAGATTGCGGCAAATCAAATGGGAGCAGATGTGGCGTCTGACAGCAGAGAAAGAGTTAATGAACATGCTCAGTACATCGCTGGCTGATCAAGTGAGAACAAACTGAAAAAATTATGTCTCATACAGTGGTGCTTCAACTCACGAGCTCAACTGCTTTAAAGAAGAAGTTTGTAACTTAAACGCCCGTAAATCAGTGTTCCCATTGAAATCAATTAAAATGAATTAAAACATACCACAATAGCAACATGTGACATGCAAAACTAACTTTTTAGACAAATACTGTATGAAAAACAATACAACAGAATGTAGTACCAACAACTACAGTAGTTTTATGAAGTAATGTAATACCAATGTACAATACAGCTACAGTTCACCTTCACTATGCCTGGACTGCTCTGTCATGGTGCAAGAAGTGTGGCTCTAAAAGCTGGTTGTTTATACTTAGAAAGGGAAACTTCAACAATATCTCCTCATGCTGCTTCCCTGTCAAATACACCATCAGCAGCTTCTCCATATTTTCACGGACAATTGTTCTCCATTTTCGATATTATCTAAACACCTATGGCTCTGTTAAAAGCTGGATCCTGCTTCAGTTTGGTACACTAGCAGTACTACACTCCAACTGCCCCGCCAAGTCTGCTACACACTTGATTAGGTTTTTAATGATATATCTATTCAACTTAATGAATATAGTCTTCTTTTTCTTAGCACTGTCCTTCTCACATACGCTTTTTGTAATCTATGTTTTTTAACATTGTTATGCCAATCTCTAGCTATAAGCTTTTACCAGATGGCTTGAGATGGATCTTATCAGGTTAATTTTGGCCCATTTGCAATGCCACCTGGCGGGAGGGAGGCTAGTAACAAAAATGTATGCTCGCGACTTAAGTTGCTGTATAACAGAAAGCCGAGCGACAGCCCTATCTCAAAATACTCATAAGTTGATTTTCCACTGCTATCAGGCAAACACAAACACCAATATTTTTCAAAATACATATTTTTCCACTCCAGTGTTGAAAACATGTATATGGTCTGAGTTTCTCAAAAGCTGTTTTGATCTCCTTATTTTTACACAAAAGGTCAAAACACAGAAAAAATATAATTTTTTTAAATAACTAAATGCCCTCAGTTTGATGGTAAAGTAAAATAATAAGTAAAACCTTCTTATTCTTTTTAGGACATCTTCAATGCTTTCATAAAGCAGGACCCAGTCTTGGTCCATCAGTTGCCCTGCTTCTGGAACGTTCAGCTGTCTGATCACACACGATCTGAACTCTGCTACACGGATGTTTCTGACCTCAAGGTACGCTTCAACTATGTTTCAGTCATAGCCAACCCCTTAGGCAGGGGTGCCCATTACGTCGATCGCGATCGACTGGTCGATCTCGGAGGGTGTGTCAGTTGATCTCAAGCCAGGCATTAAAAAATAGACATAAAAATGAGCAATCATCAATCATACCAAGACTTCACTTTCGTCAATTGTTTGACATTCTCGGCACCCGAGGATCTTGTGAGATGACGCTGGCTGCTGCGAGCTCATATTTAAGAAAAAAATCACTAACAGGGCGGACGCAGAGAAACACATTTTATTTCTAGAGACTCCGTACCTACTGTCAAAACTCTAAAGACCGACAGCACAGTTCCTGTCTTCACCATAAAAGACCTGTTTCATCCTGCCTGTGCTAACAAAATAAGAGTCTCAGAAAGCTAGCGTGCACAAGCTAGCAAGCTACGGAGTTTGATGCCAATGTATTTCTCCCCCGCCCTCAGCGACCGCTTTCTCACTTGCTTGCCCACCCGCACAGTCACTGACGTCACTCACCTGCTGCCAGACATTAAAGGGCCACACACATATGCTACTCTCATAACAAAGTGTTTAAAAACGAGTATGCAAGTTGGACAAATGAGATGCCAAATCCAACCACTTTCATGTGGTACTGGACAGAAAGGAGGACTTTTTTTTTCCTCCATTTGAAAATGCGGACGTTATCAGCACCACTGTCTAATTCCAATCAATGCAAGTCATCAGAATCAAATACACCAACTTATATTCTTGTCTTCATGAAAGAAAGGAATCTATGTATGTTAAACATGCTTGTATTATCATTAAACACCATTAACTTGTTAACAAAAATGTCTCTTTCATAAATAAATAAATATAAATTATAAATAGGAATGAAGTAGATCTCCTCGACTTGGTCAATTGAAAAGTAGCTCGCCTGCAGAAAAAGTGTGAGCGCCCCTGCCCTAAGGCCACAATTATCGCAAATATTAACCTCTACCGGGAGGTTATTTAATCGTGTGGATAATTAGTTATCAAGCAACATAGCTCAAAATATGGGTGGATTTTGATGAAATTTTCAGGAAATTTAAAAACGAGATAAGAACCAACTGATTGGATTTTGGGGGTGCTGCATCATGATGTGACAAACATCCTGCCTATGTGGGTTGTGTTGCTAAGTCCTCTTTTTCCAAGCCAACCTTTTTTATTTACCCAAAAGGTGCTTGTTTATTTTGTGAGTAACGGGACGGGATTTTTGCGCTTGTCTTTTAAAGTGTGGTTGCTTATTTGCACTTGCTTTTTTGTCCCCACTATAAAGCAAAACATATGTGCGCTGGTATTGAGTTTGTCCTTTCTACACATTTCCTGAAAATCACACACCTGGTCGACCTGACATGGCCCCAAACACACTCATGCAAATTACATTATTGCAACTTTGCCAGAACCCAGACCGACTGAGAAACAGATGATGCGATATAGTAACAATTAAATGCAAAAATGTCATACATACATGTATACTGTATATATTCAATCTGCCAGAAAACATTTATTTTGGTAAAAATATCACAGAATAAAATTACACATTAAATTTTACAAATCATGATCGTATTGTAAGATGATTTTTCATTGTTTTGAAAAATAGCGCTATTATTGTAAAGCTGGACGCATGTGATTGGTATGAAAAAGTCTCAGAATAAAGTGACTTTAGACTTCCTTGCTAACGTCTTCTTTTCTGCCATGCTTTTATTCCATCTTAATAAAGCTTTTCTAGTAAAAATCTACATTTTATATTTTCCAATGCAATCAAATGTAATGTAAACACACCCGCTGCTCCAATTTAAAATCTTTGTCAAACTTAAATCCAAGATTTCTGACTGTTGGTTTTAATTAAGGCATCAGACGGTCCAGATCACTGGGTTGAGCATTCTGTTTTACTTTTTGAGTCAAATAAAATAATTTCCGTCTTGCTCACATTTAAGTTTAGAAAGTTTACCGCCAACCATGCTTTTATGTCCTCAAGACAATTTAAAAGTGATTTTAAACGTGTGTCACTTTTCTTTTTTAATGGGACATACAGGTAGATTTGCGTATCATCCGCATGATTAATAATATGATATAGAATATTTTTTTTAAATGTGTTGAATGGCCAGGATATACACTGAAACCAGGATTGGTCCAAGGATTGCACTCTGAGGGACACCATAGGATAAGGGAGCATAGGTCGAAGCCAAATCATCAATTTGGATCTTAAAAGTTCTGTTTGTCAGATATGACCTGAACAATTTGAAGGGTGTGCTTTTAAAATCCACACTTTGTTCTAAGTGACTAATGAGAGTTCAGCAGATTCAATGGATGTTAAAAGGTCATTAAAGACCTTTAAAAGTACAGATTCGGTGCTATGAAAGGCTTTAAAACCGGACTGAAAATTATCAAGGATAGCGTGCAAATGAAGAAAAGACTGTAATTGTAGAAGCACAGGTGTATAACACTCATTTTTTTCTGGGGTGGTGGGAATACATTTTGGGGACAGCTGTCGACAACTGGCCACCATAGACAGGTGGCTGCTAACACGGGTTTGACTATGTATATTATTTATTTCAGGTAATCCACTGGAACTCTCCAAAGAAGCTCCGTGTGAAGAACAAGCATGTGGAGTTTTTTAGGAACCTTTACTTGACCTTCCTGGAGTATGATGGAAACTTGCTGCGACGAGAGCTGTTTGGCTGCTGGAGTCAGGCCTGCCTTGAGAGCATACAAGTAAGTAGTGCTCACAGTCGTACAGATGGCCTCCTGTTAGCAGATGATACTAAATGTTTCTGGTGCTTAGTTGGTATGGATGGGAATTGTTAAGATATTTCCAGTTCCGATTCCACTTTCCACTTTCGGTTCCTTAACAGTTCTGTTAAACATTGTTATTTGAAAAAAAAAAAAAAATACCATCAATTTTGTTGTTTCGAGGTAACACAATCTTCCAAGGCCAACAGTGAAGTCTTAACAGGCACATATTGCATAGAGAAAAAAAACTTTGTAATTTTAATAAATAAAGGCTTGACATATTTCATTTTGCATGTAATGACTTAACATCACGTATTAGTTTCACATTTTGATTTGTTGGTTTGCTGACATAAATGTACTTTTGCACAATATTATGATTATATGAATTTCACCTGTGTAATGGAAATGACTCAATCAGACTACACTTGAACATTCACCTCTTGAAAATTGGGAGCTCTGTGGCAAATGGGTTCAAGGTTTTGCCCAAAAACGTATTCACTGCTCGTCTGTCTTGTGTGAACACTTCCGTGGCGCGATGAAAGGTGACACTAGAATCTGTCTTTCGTCTTGCTCATTTAAAAGAGAATACATTTATTTCAATTGAAAAAATAATAGTACTGTGTTAGTACCTGTGGTATTTATGGCAGATGACGTGCTAATATCACTGCTGCTAACATGAGATAGGCGCGGTTCAAAAACGTGACTTTCATTTATAGTTATCAATCAATCAATCAATCAATCAATCAATCAATCAATCAATCAATGTTTACTTATATAGCCCTAAATCACTAGTGTCTCAAAGGGCTGCACAAACCACAACACAAACCACTACGACATCCTCGGTAGGCCCACATAAGGGCAAGGAAAACTCACACCCAGTGGGACGTCGGTGACAATGATGACTATGAAAACCTTCGAGAGGACCACATAGAGGACCGAAAGCAATGGATGTCGAGCGGATCTAAAATGATACTGTGAAAGTTCAATCCATAGTGAATCCAACACAGCCGCGAGAGTCCAGTCCAAAGCGGATCCAACACAGCAGCGAGAGTCCCGTCCACAGCAGAGCCAGCAGGAAACCAACCTATGCGGAGGCGGATCAGCAGCGCAGAGATGTCCCCAGCCGATACACAGGCGAGCGGCCCATCCTGGGTCCTGACTCTGGACGAGCGGTCCATCATGGGTCCCGACTCAGGACAGCCAGTACATCATCCATGGCCATTGGACCGGACCCCCTCCACAAGAGAGAGTGGGACATAGGAGAAAAAGAAAAGAAATGGCAGATCAACTTATCTCATGCTGTATGTTCAAATGTTTCAGCATATTTCTCATATGGCCTCTTTTTGATGAAATAGCAGTCTTGCAATTATTACAAGTAGCGCTGTTGCAATCTCTTCTTGTAAAATGTAATTTTAGAGCGTATCTACGCCAACATTTTGCGGTCTTACGTCACTACGCCTGTTACATACTGACGTCATTCCTATCCGTGGCATTGTTAAATAAGTTGTTTAAAAAATTAGCAATTTATCCTAGGGAACTGATACACTGGAAATCGGTTCTGAACAGGAACCGGTTTTCAGTTACCATCCCTAACAGTCCGACACAAACTTCCGACCTTTCAATCTCAAAGTCTGTTCTGGGGTCTCAGTTGCAATAAGATAAGATACGAATATGTATTGTCCTTGCACAAGCACACACAGTACACCAGTTCAACAACATTCGGGGCCTGAATGCTCTCCTCAGTGCAGAACAGGTAAATAATAAGACATTTTTTGTTGAAATTGATGTACTTGTTGATATTTTTTTCTGCACAGTCACTAGGGAAGGTGGTTTGAATTGGGTCATTTAAGTAAATGCTGTACTTGCATTGAAAGTACAATTATTGGCAGTTACTTTCGTTGTCTACCATATGTTGACACAATATCAGCAATCAGACCACTGGATATTTATGGATGATATGGATATGCTGTCCTTTTTTTTTTTCTTTGTCATGAAAAAGGGAGGTTTTTGTGGTTGGTGCACTAATTGTAAGTGTATATTGTGTTTTTTATGTTGATTTAATAAAAAACTAAAAATATATATTTAATATATATATATATTAGAGCTGGGCAACGATTAAAAATTTTAATCGAAGTTAATCGCACTTTTTCTCCGATTAATCGCGATTAACTGCATTGTATACGCAAAGCCCAATAATGAATTCAAAAGTAGTGTGTAGTGCACCTTTATTGGAATATTCTCCCACATGAACAAAAGTGCCAAAACATTTCTTGTGCAAACACAATTTAAATCAGTACTTGTTAAACAGTAGCAGTTAAATAGCATATTTTATGAAAATCAACTCAAAAAATGTAAATACAAACATTTAAGCTTATTGCCACTGCCAGGGTATTTAAGTTATCCTGTTTGTTATGGAAAACAAATATAATCTACATACAAATCTCTGAGCCACAATCATAACATCCGAACAGGCAATTTCTGAGGTAACAGCAGGAACATTTTTTTTATCAGGGATCTTATGTTTAAAAAACCTATATTATAGGTAGTGGGCTGTTTTTGGGAATTGTTGATCAAATTATCCGTAGTAGCAATATTAATAATGTGTTTATTCTGCGTAGTGCACTTAAAATAATTACGACCATATCTAGGAATTGATATGATGGGAATTTTCCGATTGTTTGCTTGGTGCTTTAATAAACTGAACGCATCATATACCTGGTACTATATTGTGATGTTATGAGCCAGGGAAAAAAAGAATTACCCTACCCAGCATGCAACAGGAGTGACGAGCATGCGCGGTAGCCTGGTATAGGTTGTGTGTCGCCATGACGGCATCTTGTATGTTGTGATATGCACGCTCTGAAAGTAAACGTTAAGAACTCAGCCAACACTCCTCGTCTGCATTATTCATAAATAGACAGACAACACATATACTCCGCTGCTTCACAAGTATTCCCATGCTAACTAGCCAGTCTAGCAAGCACGCGTCATTCAGTCCAAAACGGCCCGATCTATCCACATTCAGAATTTTCTGGCGGTCGTTAGTGATCCCGAAGTGACCACGCTGTAAGCCAGCCATGAAATTTGCAGAATTGTCCGGTATTTTTGCCAAATGTTCCATCTTTACCAAGAGCCCCTCCACGCCGAAGCCCGTCCGGGCGCCGCCATCTTTATAAGAAAAGGCGTTAACAAAATAAAAGCATGTAAACAACATATGCAAATGCGCGATAAAATAATTGTCGGCGTTAATAGATTGATGAGTTAACTCGTAATTAACGCATTAATTTCCCCACCCCTAATATATATATATATTTTTTATTTTTTTAAATAAAAATTAATTAAAAATTATTCTGCGGCCCGGTACCAATCAGCCCGCAGCCCGGTGTTTGGGGACCACTGTTGTACAGGATATCAGGAGCATTTGTTCAGGTAGAATTTTCACAGACTACATTACCAAACATTTTTGAAAATAAAAGCGTGATCGTAACAATTCACATGTTGTGTTATTAATGCACAAAACTGGTATGTAAACAGGGAAGTGGAGTGCCTCTCCTCTGAATGAAAGTAGTCCTACAGCAAGAAAACAAATTCTGTGTTCTAACAAAATACATAATCCGGCAAGACCCCAAGGCACTGTAGTGTAACGATCTGCTTAGGTGGATTCCAGGGATGCAGAGACCTTTAGTTTGTGGACAATAGTTCCTCCTTTTATTTTGGAAGAAGGATGAAGTAGCAAAAACAAAGGCGATGGTGGTAAACACAAAAACACACCATGTAAAAAACTACAAAGATAAATTACCTACACAAAACCAAAAGTGCTAGACAAGGCTAGGAATAATACTTAATGAAAGAATTATAACAGAGAAACAAAGTACAAAATAAAAGCATTAGACCAGGCTAGGAATAATACTTAAAGAAAGAAGTAAAACAGAGAAACAAAGTACAGAATAAAAGCGCTAGACCAGGCTAGGAATAATACTTAAAGAAAGAAGTAAAACAGAGAAACAAAGTACAAAATAAAAGCGTTAGACCAGGCTAGGAATAATACTTAAAGAAAGAAGTAAAACAGTGAAACAAAGTACAAAATAAAAGCATTAGACCAGGCCAGGAATAATACTTAAAGAAAGAAGTAAAACAGAGAAACAAAGTACAGAATAAAAGCGCTAGACAAGGCTGGGAAAAATACAGGCAAACCTGAGATAATGCGCAAGAAGAACTAGAGCAGGGGTATCAAACTCAAATACAGAGTGGGCCAAAATTTTAAACGGAACAAAACCGCGGGCCAAGGTTGAACAAATTAACCTTTTAATAGGGACCCAAACAAGTTTTGCATTAAATATTGAATAAGCAAGGCTTATATAACTTTAGTGACATGCAAAATCCAGTTTCAAATAATAATAATAATAATTAAATAATATCAATGGCATATCAAATAAAATGTAAATAAAAAATTTACGCCTTTTTTTTTTCTATTTGCAATCTTCTGAGGTAAATATATATTTTTTTCTACAGGCTAATAATAAATTTGAAAATAAAATAACAATAATGAATGAACCAAACATTCAAGCCTTGAAGTAGCAAGAGAAAATGCATGAATAAAACGTTAATTATTGGTCAGTTTGCTGGAAGTTTCCCGGAAGAGTTAGTGCTGCTAGGGGTTCTGGGTATTTGTTCTGTTGTGTTACGGTGCGGATGTTCACCCGAAATGTGTTCGTCATTCTTGTTTGGTGTGGGTTCACAGTGTGGCGCATATTTGTAACAGTGCTGAAGTTGTTTATACAGCCACCCTCAGTGTGACCTGTATGGCTGTTGACCAAGTATGGGTTGCATTCACTTGTGTGTGTGTGTGTGTGTGTGTGTGTGTGTGTGTGTCTAAAAGCCACAAATATTATGTGACACGCTGTTAGTATGGAGGAAAAGCGGACGTGACGACAGGTTGTAGAAAACGCTAAAGGCAGTGCCTTAAATGCACGCCCCCAATATAGTTGTCCAGGTGGAAATCTGTAGAAATTCGGGAGAATGGTTGCCTCGGGAGATTTTTGGGAGGGGCTCTGAACTTCGGGAGTCTACCGGGAAAATTTGGAGGGTTGGCAAGTATGAGTATTAGCGGTGAATGCAGTGTTACAGCGGCATCAACGCTGTATAACACCGGCGGGCCAGCTCTAATGCTAAATTGATATTGCCTCAAGGGCCAAATTAAATTACACGCCGGGCCAGAGTTTGACACCCATGAACTATCTGTTGGCGAGACTAAATGACACATGTGTCTGCATCAAGCAGTAGAAAAAGCCCCGGCGCACACCTGCAAACAGCAGCCAGGTTAAATAGGCTACCACTAATCTACCTCAGGTGTGTGCTGCTGCCTTGCGCCAGCTGCACTCCATACTGTGGACGAGAGAGAGAGTGAATATGGTGTGCAGACAAAACAGAAGTGAACAAGGAATTTTTGGATTACCACATGTAGTTTTTTTTAATTGTCAAGTTTTTTAGATTAGATAGTACTTTATTTATTCCGTCAGGAGAGTTCCTTCAGGAAAATTACAATTTTCAGCACGATCCCATTCAAGATCAGACAAACATTACAGGGAGACAGAACAGGATCGCTGACGGGTCTGCCGGCTTCCAGCGCTCCTTACAAAAAAGATGACATACAGGTAAACAAGGGGGGGGGAAATAGAAGATTAAAATAAAATAAAAAATCTGTCTTAGCCTAGGCCTAAGTGTGTATATGTCCATCTTGTTTTGAGCTGATTAAAAACCTTTTTTATTAAAAGTAATTGTCCAGTAATGGTGTTAAATTTTTTTTTAAATGATACACTTTTAATCATTAAAATATATATCTCCAATAAATACATTTTGAGTTAAATATGAACAAAATGCAATTAATGGCGATTGAATATTTTAAGCATTTGACAGCCCTATTTTGAACACTTAATTGAATGTTTTTGTTGCCTTGGTCTGTGATTACTTTAAATCTGGCATGGTTAAAATGATAAGCCGAAACAAAACATTAAAATCATTGCCATTTCTGGACTTCCTCGCTCTTCTATCTGTGTTTCCTCATGTTCAGCATTTCCTCATGCACCTTGAGGAAAACATCATGAATTGTTGATACAACCTGCAACGATGCATTTTGCAGCCATATTTTTCAAATTCTTTCAAATTCTGCATGAAAATAATGTGATTCAAGATGAAAATGCTAACAAAACGCATACTGCGCAATATGAAATTGCTTCCAGTTTTCTGTAGGGGACATCAGGCCCGCCCACATTTTGGAGCCAATGCTGGGGCGTTCCAAAATGTGCTGAATCTTAGGCTTAAAATCATTACTGTGTCTATTTTTGGGGTGGGGGAGATTTGCCTTGAGGCATCAGTATTAAGTCCATTACTATAAAGTAAGCGCCCATGTTGTTAGCATTAGAGAGGCCCAGTAAGCACATACGGTAGTATAGGGTCCATAATGAGTTGATATAATGAGAACTTTATAAAAGGGACATAGTACATATTTCATTGAAGCATAACCACTCTATGGAGTTACAATGCCTGATGGTTTGTAGGAGCCTTAACACGTATTTATCAATCATTATTAAAAAATGTTATCACCTTTATTCAGTGTAATTTCTGGCGCTTTGTCTCTCTCTGTTAAAAATGATTTACCATAAAAATATGTTCATATCTTTGTAAACATACAAAACAAGCAGGGGATCAAATACTTTATTTCCCCATTATAAGCAATTCACTGATTCTGAGAGTCTCTTATTTCTTTTTCTACAGCTGCAGAAAGCTCTGGAGGACCTCGACGAGGATGATCAGTGTTATGACTTCCGCCGTGAGCGAATTACAATTCATAGAGTCCACCTGTACTTCCTGCAGTACGAATATACGCTCACTGAGAACGATGTCACACTCGTGGCCCAACTCTCTATGGACAGGTACCTGCTGGAATGCAACACATTCAATCTGACATAGTTCGGTGTCAAGGGAAAAATGTTAATCCTGAAGTATTTAAGGAATAACTGGTGGGTACTATTGAATAAAAATGTGCACGCAAGGAGACAGTTGGAATACAACTTATGTGTTCATGTCAAAAAAATCCTTGGGCGTTGACCAGTGTTTCTTGCACATTGTTGGGCGAGAGCGCCCCTCAGAGGGCCGCCAAAAAATATCTGTTTCGCAGCGGTACTCAGTTGTAATTAGTGATGGGCAAGCTAAAATGTAGTAAGCTAAGCTACATGTTATTCTCGATTAAATGTAGCTCTGCTACAGGAGAAGCTATCCCCAGAGAATTGTAGCAAGCTACACAACAAAAGTACCTTGCTACATCATAGCTACTACATATATTGTATATTTATGTGACCACCAGTATGACATGCATTAAGCTACAGACCCCCAATTAACGACATTTATATCTATGGGACCACATGTATAATATCAATGTTAATGTAACGGGGAGTGTACAAATGGACCCCATAACAACTACCTCTTGGGTATTGTAGTTTGCCTTTTCTTTGGCCCACCCCATGATGTTAGTCATCTATCTAATCAGGGGTGTCAAACTCATTTTAGCTCAGGGGTGAAATGGAGGAAAATCTCTTCCCACGTGGGTCGGACGGCTAAAATCATGGCATAATAACTTAAAAATCCAATTAGGTCAACTGCGGATGGGTTTCTTTATTTTACTTTGGCCCGAAATAGAATAAGCACAAGCTGAAAATGTACATATCACAAATATTCCTCTTGACAAAACACTTAAAGTTAGTTGAAAATTCTGATGAAAAACATTGGTGCAGTTTCAAAAACACCTTGAAGGACACAATGAATTTATACTTAATCTCTGTATCTACAAAGCAATTAAGCTTTCAGTCACATCCCATCTAGGATAGAACAAAAAAAGCATAAATAAAAACTCTTCTATGTGTCAACTACCTCATTTGTCATTCCCACTTTTTTTTTTTTTGCACAGAAGACAATAATTTTCACAGAACTATATCAATGTGCATTTATACTATATAACATGCAGCATTTAAGTGGGGTTACCATTTGTTTATTTTAATCCAGTTTGTTTTACATTGGGTCGAGGGGGAGAAGTCGCAGCCCCTCTTTACCATGTACCTCTTGCTCGGTGTACTTGCTCGCCCTGGTGTAAACTACTCACTTGCCTAACAGAATTGCAATTGCGACATCCAGTGGACACATCTTGAACAGCAATTTCTTTAATTAAAAAATGCAGCTCAGCTTTACACTCCACCGACTCATCTTGTGGGCTGCATGTTTGACATCCCTGATTTACACTGTAACCAAAAAAAAACAATGACTTGTGTGTTGTTTGGCAACAGTTGGTAATGGTTATCTGCAGTAAAACTTTTCATGAACTCAACTGACCTAACTTTGTGTTGGACATCTTAGATAAAGAGAGCAGTTGTAATTTTAGTTTACAGACTAAACAACTAAAAACTAAAGTTATGGGCATTGTTTTCACTTAACACATACATTTGTCTAAATATGGCCAAGGACACGCATTATTGTGAGTTTCCTGGATGTCATCTTCATCACTAAAAAAAAAATCTTATCTGCGGGAGAGAATACATGTGCCATTTTCAAGTATCGGTATGTTTTTTTTTGTTGAGTAGTCAGCTTGAAGCATGCCTCTGTCGCCAACTCCCTCGTTGTCATGTGACATTATTTTGTGTATGTTATGATTTTGCTTCCTATTGTCAATGACCCGTCTTATCCTGCCTCTGAATGGCCTGTACGTAATTTTTCGCCCTTACCTTAGCTAATTGTGACTCATCACACGAACACCAACCAATAATCATGGATTTTCTCCGTATATATGGATGTTCTCATTCATCCAGGTCATTGTATTTTCTTCATTTCTTTAGACCTGGATTCGCAGTCCATTGTTTTTCATTGTAGCTTGTAGCTTTGATGTAAGCTACCTCGCTACATGGGTCTAAAAATAGTTAAGCTACAGGAATCGTTACTCTTTCAAAAAGTTGTGAAGCTACCGCTAAGCTACTGGAATATGTAGTTAGGCTATGTACAAACGTTTGTAGCTTCAATTCATGTAACTTGTTACTGCCCATCACTGGTTATAATTCACTTTTCTACCAATTGTTGCAGTAGTGACACTATCAAACAAACAGAAGAAGTCTGAAACTAAACTCATAGAGAAGTTTTTTAAGTGCAAAAATTATGACTAAATGCATTCCAAATATTAAATAAATTCGATCAAAAGTCTGTTTACACTAGAGCATATGGGTGCCAATCAATTCTGCCTATAGAGCCCCTAAGAAACATCCAAACACCTCTATTACAGTTTTATATACACAATGACTGCGGTTAAATGGGCATTTCCAAACGTTTTTGGTCCCCTGCGCTACAGTTTTCCCTCGGAGGTCAGTTTTCCAATTGTTAGGTTTACAGTGTTTGCATGCACTACGAGAACTAGCGTATGCCGTTTACATGTGAAGAAGGGGTCACTAGCAGAAAGCCTACAAATAGATTACATTAATACTTCAGTGCATGTGTGTTAGCCCCTAGGTTTGGAATTTGGCTTGGTCTAAAATGGTTTTACTTTTGCTAGCAAAGTGGCTAACGTTAGCCAAACTTACCAGGGTCGTCGTCGACAACAAGGCCCCCCTCAACGCCGACATCTACTCCGCTTGGTTCCTGTGCTGCCAAGGTCAGCAGTCTATTCTCAATAATTTATCCATGAGGTCGTAACGGACAAAACCGGCAGGATTCCAGCTGCTGGTGTTGTTCTGTTTTTCAGCCTTGTCTCTCCCGCCCCGCTTTTGAAAGTGTCACTCGAAGTAACGCCGTAAATGTGATGACGTTCCGTCCGACTTCAGAGTAAATAGGTCTCGGGTGTTGTAGATGTTGCCCTGTAGTGGGTTCCTCTGACCCCCACACACTGCCACGAGAGCCCGGATCAGGGGTACAACACAGCTTTATTTTCATTAGATAGGGCAAGGTTTTTGCTTTCCAGCACAATGTATTTTTCTGCGTCTGTGTCTCTCTCTGGCTCCCATTCCAACTCCAGCAACGTGTCTTGCCCATGTTGCTGATAATAAAGGCATCAGGTGATTAGATAACAAGGTCCACCTGGGCCATCTACTCATCTTTCGCTGTCTTCGAGCCCAGTCCTGGCACACCCTGTTCCGCGGCAGGCCCGCAGGCCATGCCCCCCTCCACAGGTGTAAACATGCGTGATTAAACGGTTGTGGACAGGCGTACCCCAGCAGTTCAAAACAATTAATCCGCACATAGTTTGGGGCCGGGAACGGTTAATTTCCCACGTTTACATGTGCAGTGCAAACCTTTTTTCAGAGGGAAAACTGAACAGCATGGGACCAAAAACGTTTGGAAAAGTGCATGAATCCAGTCTCATTGTAAGTATATACGTATGTAATCTAGTAATATATTGATCATTTTAAGCATAGGCGCATCATTGATTACTGCTCACTGCAGACCTTATGAGAGCCAACAAACATAATAAAACATCACTGACTATATAAGGTCTGCTGTCATTAGGATGCTGACTGCTCTAAGCAGACATTTATTTACGTTTATTTAATATTTAGTTTAATGCATTAAATAAAAAATCCATCCGTAGACATGTCTTTCATAATGATTGTGAACAATTGGCAAAATAAAAAAAAAAGTGCAGTTCCCCTTTTATTTAGGGAAGCATATATATTATTTTTATTTATTACAAATTTAGTTATAATTTATATATTTTAGCACTGTGTAATCATATTAAAATTTATGTATGAGTTTTTATGAGTCCCTTTTTGTAATAAGCCTGATCTAAGACTTGGTAACAATATTTGTGATTAACAAATGGTTACATATCATTTGACAAGGTTTATCCTGCTAAAGTGCAAGTTTATATTACTAATTCCTTGTTAATATTTTTGTGGGCATTGTGGGGTTTGCATCAATGGCTTTATGCAGGGACAGCACAGTCTTTGTGTTTGGTGTGGGTGCTGTGGCTCAGTTTGGGTGGTGGTGTGTTTTTGTGTGTTTGGATTGGGGAGTGGAATTTCTTAGCGGGGGGTGACGTTTATGTATCTTGTTTGAATGTTGGCATTCGGGCTGGTTAGCGGGCTGGCGCTGGTTGGTCTCCATGGTTTTGTCGGCATGTGGTTGTCGGTCGCGAATTTTCGGACGTTTAGATTTGGTGCGGTGGTGCTGGCCATTGGGGTTTTTGCAGGGATTATTTGTGGTGCAGGCGCCTGCAGGTTTTGAGGCCGGTTTGGGTGGGCGGGCAGTTATTGTGGTCCGTGGTGGCATATACGCATTATGTTTTGTCGGGGCTCGCGCATCTGCCAGGTTTGTTTTTGTTTGCTGTCCGGTTGGTTGGCTTGTCGAGTGTCGGCCCAGGCCTACCTTTTACGTCGTCCTTCATGCCCGATGTCGTGCAGTCGTCTCAGCGAGGGCTTGCTCTGGGTTGCCCCTTCTGTAGATTCCGTAACTGGATTGCTGCCCTGCAGGTTTATGTATGAATGTGTATGTTTATATACGTGTACACGTGTATGTATGTAATTATCATTATTACTTTTTCTATTTTTACCATTGGGGACTGGTATTGCCCTCTTGCTTGCCCTGCAGGGGTCGGTATTCCTTGCTAGGCGTCTGCAGCCCCTGGGTCTCACGGCCCACCACTTCAGGACGCCCTGCTGGGTAGGCGCCTGCTCGGTCCAGTGTGCCATGTGGCGCTAGAGGACAAATTTCACTACACTTAGTGTGTGTGTGACAATCATTGGTACATTAATGTTAGGGTTGCATTGTAGCCAGCTGCTGGAGTAGTGGCCTTGTGTGTTTGCGTGTCTGTGCTGTTTTGGGTTGGGCTTTCTGGGTGGTTGATACATTGTACAAACAACCAAACATACATACTGTAGGGTCGGATGGGTTGATAATGGTCTTTAGTTGACGATGTCAAGAAAAGATTTCACTCCGTCAAATCATTGCCATTTTTAATGATCTTGTTCATTTTGAATATACTCAATCACAAGTGAATGATTGCATACTTAGTCAACAGCCATACATGTCACACCATAGGTGGCCGTATTAACAACACCAACACTTCCACAAACATGTGCCACACAGTAAAACCACACCAAACAACAATGAGAAAAACATTTCGGGAGAATATTTGCACTGCAACACAACATTAACAGAACAGAACAAATTCCCAGAATTCCCTGCAGCACCAACTCTTCTAGGACGCTAAAATACATACATAAATGTATGCATACATAAATACGCACATACACACGCACATACATACAGATATATATTCATACATGCATAATTATGTACATACAAATATACACACATACATAGGTACATACATACAAAGGTACATACACACACACATACACGGTATATACATCCACATGCACCTTTACTGTACAAACGTACGTACATACTGTACATACACATGCACAAAAAATACATACAAAAATATACTCATGCATACAATCACGTTTCATCAACATATATGAACGTTGTTAGGAAACTGGGTTGAAGCGCGGTACACTACTAAAGTTTAACCTATTTTTACAATAACAATGTATAAGATTAATTTAATCCACTCCTCTTTCTTCCCCCCTCTTTATCTGCATTCTTTTGTAATTTGAGTATTTATTACATTTATGTATTGTTGCATTTGAAGCAATTGTAATGTTGATAATAGAGGTAATTTTTCTTTACTGGTATTTTATTGCTCCATCTGTAGTACACTATAGCTCAACAACAACATCCATCCATCCATATTCTACCGCTTGTCCCCTTGGGAGTGCTGGAGCGGATTTCAGCAAATTCATGAAACAGACCATAAATGTCTGCCAAATGGTGTTTGTTTGTTTTAAAGCTATCAAAGTAACATGTTTGATAACAAGTCCATATAAATTCAGTCTAATGACAACTTGTTTCCCGGCCAGATTTTTTGTAAAGTACTGCTCAAAAACAGGAAGCCATGCAACTGGAACATGTGTTGTGATGTTGAAAAAAACATATTTGTTAGACAGACATGGCTATAGAAAAAAGACTTCTGAATGGCACGTTAGCATTAAAGTCCTGCCAGATGCTTTTATTTACAAGAACAAAGATATTTGTGTTTACTGTCGCCCCCAACTGTACATTGAGTCTTGGCCTTTTGCATGCAAACTCTGGTGTGGCATTTTGTGTAGCGTTGGCCCATGAAATGCAGAAACAGAGACTGAAATGTCAAAAATAATGTCTTTATTGAACAGCTAAAGAAGAGTGTAATAGAATGTGACGGTCTCTTGCCGTCGTCGTGTGGTTTCAATGGACCACCCAGGAAGGACATTGCTTTTGAGCAGGTTTGACTCTTGTTTTTTTTTTGCAATAAAGCTTTGTCTTCAGGTTGGATCGCTTTTCAGCTGCTTCTCTCCACTGTTCGCTCACGGTCAGCTTTTCAGCCGCCGTCCTCGTCGTCCTCTTCTGCTCTTTGCTTTCGCTCCTCGGTCGCTGCTGCGGGCTCTCCTCCTTCTTCTGCCCCGATCTCTCCTCCTTCTCCACTTTTAAACATCGTGAGGAGATAAGTTAATTGTGTACCGGTGCGCGATCCACACACCTGCACTTGCCTGCGGCGTCGCTCCCGGCACGCCCCACCTCTCCGCTCGGCCGGATTCTTCGCCTCCTCGCCACCCTGCCCCGCTGCTCGTTCGCGGGCTCCGCCTCTCCACATAGAAATACAAAAATACAAACCGAATTCAGCACTTTTATAAGTACCGACCAAATGTGACTTGACGTCTGGTTGCAGAAGTGAGTGCGTTTATGTTGTCAGGGTGGGGTAGGGCGGTTAGTTCTATTTAACTTGGGCAACTTTGACATACAATAGGATTGTTTTGACTTTTGAGCTCAGTCATAGAACCAGTTGAGCTCGTAAGCTGGAGTACATAACATACGAACACGCACTCAAGTATCAAAAATCGTTACCGTTGAGTACCAGTATCGATTCCCAGGCCCCGGTAATTGATACCGTATCAATTCAAATGTGAAAAGTACCTATTTGTACTCACAGAAGTTAGGAAGGAAAAACGACAATGCCAGAAGACATTTAAAAATGAGGCATTGCAATAGGACTGACTTACAGCTACAACTCAAGAATAAGATGAGATTTAAGCAAAATATAGTACAAGCTTAAAAAATCAATACAAAAACATAATTCAATAATAGTACACATGGTAATGAGAAGCGTGTAAGACCAGGAAGAGGTACAACTTGGTGGATGTCTCAGAAGCTTCTCTGGATATCTTTGGAACATTTGGGATTAGGATGCAGACACAGAGTTGGCAGAAAATCTAGTTTTAACGTTGTATTAGTCCATAAAAAACAATATGCAGAAATAGCTGAACTTAAGGCCATTTAGCAAAGAAATAAAACCAAAACGTGTGCTGAAATATTAAATACTTATTCAAAGAAAAAGAAACAGGCAGTTGAAACAAAGCAGCAAGGTTAGCAGGAAGTTGATGATAAATATACTGTACATGTACAAATACAAGTATACAACAAAAACAACATTATGACTATTAAACTTTTGGTAGCAACACAGTTTTTGCCGTGGTTTGTGGGTAAAAGAGAGAGTCTGGTGTCTTCTTACCGCAGCAGCTGTGCTTAAGAACTTATTCCAAAGCATGTTTCTTGGTTGTAGCAGAAGCAAGGGGACTCTGGAGAAAAATGTGTTCATGGTCAGCTTAATTTTTACATTTCTACATTTGTGTATTTGACATTTGTTCTTTTATTAAACAGTTATGCTAGCAACACATACAACCCAGCAGCCCCTTGTCCGGGGTAGGAGCTTAAGAGTTGAAACTAGGACATATGTAGTCATTGTGGTGGTTATCTGCATTAACAAAACATATTTTGTACATTTGTCACTTCAAGGCTGCAAATGCTGGAGGCCATTTGTAAGCACTGGGAAGGTCCCATCAGCTTGGCGCTTTACATGTCTGATGCAGAGGCTCAGCAATTCCTACGCTACGCTCAAGCCTCTGAAGTCCTGAAGAACCGCAACAACGTGGGCTACCACATTGTCTATAAGGAGGGCCAGTTCTACCCCGTCAACCTGCTGAGGAATGTGGCCCTTAAAAATGCCAACACACCATACGTTTTCCTGACGGATGTGGACTTTTTGCCAATGTACGGGCTCTATGAGTACCTGAGGTAAGACCACCTACCCTTCAGTCCTCTTGTAGAACTGCACAATGACCAAGGTCTGTACATCGCTTTAGCATTGCAATGCATTTCAAAACGAGTGCACAACTGAAAACTAAGCTACTGCTGTGCATCACATTTTCAGCAGTTGCTCCATCACAGCTGTGATTGCAGCTACAGTACCAAACTCCTAACACTCTTGTACTGTTTGGCAACAATCCCTCTCCTACAGTTGGTGTTTTTAGTTGGCACATGTATTGTTTCCTCTGTGCAGAAAAAGTGTGGTGCAGTTGGACATGACTGGTACAAGGAAAGCTCTGGTGGTTCCAGCTTTTGAGACGTTGCGTTATCGCTTGTCCTTCCCCAAATCCAAAGCCGAGCTGCTTTCCATGCTGGACATGGGGACACTTTATACCTTCAGGTATAATGATATTCCTCATTATCTCTGTTCCACCAATTAATCACACTTATACTGTTTCGAATAATCAATACTGAAATGTGTCTCTCTTTTTGGTTTTGACTGGTCAATTTTTAAGTTCATATGTAGAAAACAGTGTAGTATTTTGTGAAGGTAAAAGAATAGAAGCTTAATGAAATGCTGGATGGAAAATGTGGAGCTATGGGGAGAATGGGAATTTTTGAGATGTGGACAATAGTTTTTACAAAAGCAAATGCAAATTCTTTGATGAAGATTACTTGTATTATTTAATCTAGATCTTTGTTTATTCATGTCTTCCAGCTGCAAAATGTTAAAACAGTTCTAGAAAATAATGGAAAATGGCCCCCTGTGCGCACTTTGGACACCCCTGTCCGAGAGGCTCATGAGATGAATAGAGCAACCTGATAAGTCGTACAAACTAATAGAAATATATTTATGTTTATCCTTATTTATTTATATTTAAGTCTCGAAAAATAGGGAACCAAGCATATTTATTGGGTACCTACTATGCTAAACCAACTTTTCTTTCCTGTTGGTACCTATTTTTGTATATTTGAGATCTGCATATGTCCTGAAAATTTGAAATCAAACCATAGAGGCATAGTAAAGATAAAGTTTGCACAAATGAGAACACATATTCTAAGGCAGGGGTCTCAGACACGCGGCCCGTGGGCCAAATGCGGCCCGCAAGACGTTATTTTGCGGCCCCCACTTTAATATGAAAGTCTAATGTTAGTGCGGCCCGTGAGTTTTATATGAATGGCTCTTTCAACGTTCTGGGTTGCCTACCCCTGCGCTTGTGGAAAAGCGGCAAATGAGTTGAAGGGACAGATATGTTGCCATGGAGACGAGGGTTTTCTTACATGCCTGGCTGCAGTCCCACTGTGACACCTGTCCGTCAGTAATAACAGTCCCCAATAACCTGGACCAATTCAAACCGTTATTTGTAGAGATGTCCGATATTATCGGCTGATAAATGCTTTAAAATGTAATATCGGAAATTATCGGTATTAGTTTCAAAAAGTAAAGTGTATGACTTTTTAAAACGCTGCTGTACGGAGTGGTACACGGACGAAGGGAGAAGTACAGAGCGCCAATAAACCTTACAGGCACTGCCTTTGTGTGCCGGCCCAGTCACATAATATTTACGGCTTTTCACACACACATGTGAATGCTAAGCATACTTGGTCAACAGTCATACAGGTCACACTGAGGGTGGCCGTATAAACAACTTGAACACTGTTACAAATATGCGCCACACTGTGAACCCACACGAAACAAGAATGACAAACACAATTCGGGAGAACATCCGCAGCGTAACACAACATAAACGCGACAGAAACAATACCCAGAACCCCTTGCAGCCTTAACTCTTCAGGTATGCTACAATATTTTCTTTTCTCGCGGCCCAGACTCTGCATCCAGTGGCCCCCAGGTTATTTGAGTTTGAGACCCCTGTTCTAAGGCAATCAGAAAAGTCCAGCTGCGATTCATTCAATGCCCTGAGAATACAATGACCTGATGAATGACATTATTCAAAGGGATATCTTTAATAACAGTGGTACACAACCTTTTTTTTACATTTACGAAGTACTACTTCAGAAAACATTTGGCTCTCCAAGTACCACCATAATAACCAACATTAAATAATAGTATTGTGGTAGGCTTAAGTAGTCATTTAAACAAGGCAGAGGTTTTATTTAGCAAGTATATTGCAACATTGCATAACGTTTTAACAGTAACACTGTGTTTGATTATAGGAAAATAAAACTGATTCTTTTGCGCACCACTAGTTTTAGTCCGCGTACAACTAGTGGTACCCATACCACAGTTTGAGTATCACAGTTTTAGAACAAAAATATTCTCTGTTGTGCAGACTTTAGGGATCGATGTGTATTTGATATAGTTGTTGTATGTACAGGTATCATGTTTGGCCCAAAGGCCATGCTCCTTCCAACTATGCCAAATGGAGAACATCCACCACACCTTACAAGGTGGACTGGGAGCCAGACTTTGAACCTTACGTTGTTGTCAAGAGAGATTGTCCGGAATATGATCAGCGTTTTGTGGGCTTTGGCTGGAACAAAGTTTCCCACATCATCGAGCTGGATGCACAGGTACAGCAAATCCAAAATACATCTGGTATACTCAATCAGCATGAAGATATTTCATATCACTTTACGGCAATGTTTAATTTAATGTTTCGTATCGTTTATCAGGACAGACATTTTTGAAGGGAATTCTGTGAAAAATGGTAAAAAAGAGATTTCTAAATTTAAATACTAATATTTATACAGTTAAGGACGTTCGTGTTGAAGAGATAGCGGTGAGTGACAAATCTGAACGCCAAACAAATCTAAAATGTTTATTCAATATACTGTAATTCTGAATAGTGAAAAATACAGACTTTTTTATATGTTCTATTACACTACAGTTGATGACATAAGCTAGAATGTGGTGTTCTTGTTATATTTTTAGGTGTGACATTTTCAACAAGTTGCAAATTGGAGAAAGTTTCAAACAGCCCCATAAACATTAGTTTACAGTAAATAATATATATATATATATATATATATATATATATATATATATATATATATGTATATATATATATATATATACATATATATATATGTATATATATATATATATATATATACATATATATATATATATATATATATATATATATATATATATATATATATATATATATATATATATATATATATATATCTTCTTCCACTTGTCCGAGGTCGGGTCATGGGGGCAGCAGCCCAAGCAAGGAAGCCCAGACTTCCCTCTCCCCAGCCACTTCGTCCAGCTCTTCCCGGGGGATCCCGAGGCGTTCCCAGGCCAGCCGGGAGACATAGTCTTCCCAACGTGTCTTCCCCGTGGCCTCCTACCGGTTGACCAGATGCCCAAACTACCTCATCTGGCTCCTCTTGATGTGGAGGAGCAGCGGTTTAACTTTGAGTTCCTCCCGGATGGCAGAGCTTTTCACCCTATCTCTAAGGGAGAGCCCCGCCACCCGGCGGGGGAAACTCATTTCGCCCGCTTGTACCCGTGATCTTGTCTTTTCGGTCATAACTCAGAGCTCATGGCTATAGGTGAGGATGGGAGCGTAGATCGACCGGTAAATTAAGAGCTTTGCCTTCCGGCTCAGCTCCTTCTTCACCACAACGGATGGATACAGCGTCCGCATTACTGAAGATGCCGCACCGATCCGCCTGTCGATCTCGCGATCCACTGTTCCCTCACTCGTGAACAAGACTCCACTTGGGTCAGGGTCTTCTCCCCAACCCAGTGATGGCACTCCACCCTTTTCTGGGCGAGAACCAAGGACTCGGACTTGGAGGTGGTGATTCTCATGCCAGTCGCTTCACGCTCGGCTGCGAACCGATCCAGTGAGAGTTGAAGATCTTGGCCAGATGAAGCCATCACGACCACATCATCTGCAAAAAGCAGAGACGTAATCCTGCAGCCACCAAACCGGATCCCCTCAACGCCTTGACTGCGCCTAGAAATTCTGTCCATAAAAGTTATAAACAGAGTCGGTGACAAAGGGCAGCCTTGGTGGAGTCCAACCCTCAATGGAAACGTGTCCGACTTACTGCCGGCAATGCGGACCAAGCTCTGACACTGATCGTACAGGGAGCGGACTGCCACAATCAGACAATCCGATACCCCATACTCTCTGAGCACTCCCCACAGGACTTCCTGAGGGACACGGTCGAATGCCTTCTCCAAGTCCACAAAGCACATGTAGACTGGTTGGGCAAACTCCCATGCACCCTCAAGAACCCTGCCGAGAGTATAGAGCTGATCCACAGTTCCACGACCAGGACAAAAACCAAGCTGTTTTATATATATATATATATATATATATATATATATATATATATATATATATATATATATATATATATATATATATATATATATATATATTTATTTATATATATATATATATATATACATATATATATATATATATATATATATATATATATATATATATATATATATATATATATATAACACTAAATTGGCCCTAGTGTGTGAATATGAGTGTGAATGTTGTCTGTCTATCTGTGTTGGCCCTGCGGTGAAGTGGCGACTTGTCCAGGGTGTACCCCGCCTTCCGCCCGATTGTGGCTGAGATAGGCGCCAGCGCCCCCCGCGACCCCAAAAGGGAATAAGCGGTAGAAAATGGATGGATATATATATATCATTGTAAGTGGAATAACTTGCACAATCGGTGGCTGACTAACCAAGCTGTTATATATATATATATATATATATATATATATATCATTGTAAGTGGGATAAATACTTTTTTGCCCCACTATATATATATATATATATATATATATATACATAGGATAACTTGCACAATCGGTGGCTGACTAAATACTTTTTTGCCCCACTATATATATATATATATATATATATATATATATATATATATATATATATATATATAAAACAGCTCTGTTTTTGTCCTGGTCGTGGAACTGTATATATATATATATATATATATACAGTGGGGCAAAAAAGTATTTAGTCAGCCACCGATTGTGCAAGTTATCCCACTTACAATGATTACAGAAGTCTGTAATTTTCATCATGGGTACACTTCAACTGTGAGAGACACAATGTGAAAAAAAATCCAAGAATTCACATTGTAGGAATTTTAAAGAATTTATTTATAAATTATGGTGGAAAATAAGTATTTGATCAACCATTCAAAGCTCTCACTGATGGAAGGAGGTTTTGGCTCAAAATCTCACGATACATTGCCCCTCTCATTCTTTCCTTAACACGGATCAATCGTCCTGTCCCCTTAGCAGAAAAACAGCCCCAAAGCATAATGTTTCAACCCCCATGCTTCACAGTAGGTATGGTGTTCTTGGGATGCAACTCAGTATTCTTCTTCCTCCAAACACGACAAGTATAGTTCATACCCAAATGGATACATCGATGATACAGCATAGGATTGGGAGAATGTCATGTGGTCAGATGAAACCAAAATATAACTTTTTGGAGAGCAGAGAGCTGCTCCATAGTTCCACGACCAGGACGAAAACCACCTGAATCAGAGGCTCGACCATTCGGCGCACCCTTCCCTCAAACACATGAACAGACCCCTCCAGGAAGGCTGAGGTGTATGATCCCACAATAGTTTTAACACACCCTCGGTTTCCTCTTCTTAAAGAGAGGAACCAGGAGGACCAGCACAAACAGTCATGACCCGTGCCCCCACCTGAAGGCGGAAGAAAGCTACCCTCTTGTCTACCGGGTTAAACTTCAACGTACAGGCAACAAGTATAGCTACCCGAGCCCATCGCCTCTCACTGCTTGCAACACCAGAGTAGAAAAGAGTTCAGCACCTCTTGAGAGAGCAGGTTCCAGAGCCACTGTGCATCAAAGTCAGTCCGACTAGATCCAGCCAGAACTTTTCCACCAGCTTAGGCTCCTTCCCCCCCACTGAGGTGACGTTCCACGTCCCAAGAGCTAGCTTCTGTAGCCAAGGAATGGACCGCCAAGGGCCCTACCTTCCGCTCCCGCCCAGCGTATCATGAATTGATTTATGTGGATCCCGGCATAAAGTTAAAAAACTTTTTCAGGTGTTACCATTTAGTGGTCAATTGGACGGAATATGTACTGGACTGTGCAATCTACTTATAAAAGTATCAATCAATCAATAGAAAGCTTGCAGACGCACCTGACCTCTGTGAGTATAATATATAAGCTACATTACTTTCTAAATTGCTTACTTTTGTTGATGTGTAACTTTTTTTTTTATAACCAATTGGTGCTTCATTCGGTTTGCTAGCAGACACCTTTGCACGAAGACAAAATCATGTTGATAATTATTGATCATAGGTCTGGTTTTACTTGACAAACAAACTTTAAAGTAGTAGTTCTCAAACAAAGTACCATCCATCCATTTTCTACCATTTATTCCCTTCGGGGTTGCGGGGGGCGTTAAAGCCTTTCTCAGCTACAATTGGGCGGAAGGCGGGGTACAGCCTGGACAAGTCGCCACCTCATCACAGGGCCAACACAGATAGACAGACAACATTCATACTCACATTCACACACTAGGGCCAATTTAGTGTTGCCAATCAACCTATCCCCAGGTGCTTGTCTTTGGAGGTGGGAGGAAGCCGGAGTACCCGGAGGGAACCCACGCAGTCACGGGTACCATCTCTGAAAAAACTTGGCTCTCCAAGTACAACCATAATGACCGTCATTAAAATACAGTCGCGTAATAGGCCTCAGTATTCATTAAAACAAGGCAGAGGTTTTTTTTAACAAATATATTTAATAATTTTGGGCACTGTATCATTATACACAGTTTGAACAGTAACGCTGTGTTTCAATATAGCAAAATTTTATCCAACGGTTTATTTGATGTACCACAAGATGAAACCTCCATACCACTATTGGTACCACATTTTAAGAATAGCTGCTTTAAAGACTTGTATGCACTTTGAAGTACGCACTTTTGACCGAAGTTAAAACAAACCTGATGCACTCAGTCATTAATTGAGATGAGATGAGCAAACTAATCTGCCAACTAAAAGAGACAATGCAACCATATTTAATCTATTAGTTTTAGTTTTTGCAGAGCACTTAAAGGCACTTAAAGGTTTCACATATGAAAAAAAACAGGGACAAAAAAAGTTAGTCATTTCCTGATTTATAATTGAACAATTTAATGTGCTTTGGCACGTGACTTTAAGCAATGTATTGTTCTTCTTTTCAGGAGTATGACCTTGTGGTTCTCCCAAATGCTTTCATGATCCACATGCCCCACGCGCCGAGCTTTGACATCTCCAAGTTCCGTTCTAGCACCAGCTACCGCAACTGCCTGAACACCCTCAAGGATGAGTTCCACCAGGACTTGTCCAGGAAATATGGCTCAGGTGCTCTCAAGTACCTTACTGCCCAGAGGAACATCTAACAAGATCCTTTTCAGAAGCAAGAAAGCTGAACATTCAAGGATCTCAGACTGGCAAACATGATGGTAAAGCTTTGCAGCACCTTTCAAACGTTCCTGTGCTCGTTGGTTTTACCTAAATGAGACGAGACAAGATGGAACGTTGCTTCTCCTATGGCACTGATGGAATTTGCGTGTTTAAAACATTGTAATGATTTGTTTTAGCAATCAGGGATGTTTCTAAACATGATCCAGTCCGCACTTCACAGGGGTTAGGTTCATTTCAATCAAAAAGGGAACAACAAAATGGTCGGTCCAAATGTTTCATGCGTTATCACTTTTTACTGTACTACTAGGCTCAATTACAGTAAATACTTATATATATTTGCAGCATAAATATGAACTTATGAGCTGTCGTTTAATTATTTTAAGCATTCGTTTGACCACAATTGAAGGCCAGTTTAATGTTAGATTAGATTGTTTTGTGTATATATATATATATATATATATATATATATATATATATATATATATATATCTATATATATATATGTATATATATATTTATATATGTATATGTATATATTGCGCTCTACCACGGTATCGAACACTATTCTCTGGATACTCCAATCAAGACATATATATATATATATATATATATATATATATATATTAAGGGTGTGGGAAAAAATCGATTCGAATACGAATTGAATCGTTTACGTTGTGCGATTCAGAATTGATTCTCATATTTAAAAAATCTTTTTTTTTTTTTTTTTTTTATCAATTCAACAAACCACTACACAGCAATACCATAACAATGCAATCCAATTCCAAAACCAAACCTGACCCAGCAACACTCAGAACTGCAATAAACAGAGCAATTGAGAGGAGACACAAACACGACACAGAATAAACCAAAAGTAATGAAACAAAAATGAATATTATCAACAACAGTATCAATATTAATTAAAATTTCAGCGTAGCAGTGATTAAAAATCCCTCACTGACATTATCATTAGACATTTATAAAAATAATAAAAAAGAACAATAGTGTCACAGTGGCTTACACTTGCATCGCATCTCATAAGCGACACTGTGTCCAATGTTTTCACAAAGATAAAATAAGTCATATTTTTGGTTTGTTTAATAGTTAAAACAAATTTACATTATTGGAATCAGTTGATAAAACATTGTCCTTTACAATTATAAAAGCTTTTTTTTTTTTAAATATACTACTCTGCTAGCATGTCAGCAGACTGGGGTAGATCCTGCTGAAATCCTATGTATTGAATGAATACAGAATCCTTTTGAATCGGAAAAATATTGTTTTTGAATCGAGAATGGATTCGAATCGAAAAAATCGATATATTATCGAATTGTGACCCCAAGAATCGATAGTGAATCGAATCGTGGGACACCCAAAGATTCACAGCCCTAGTATATATATATATATATATATATATATATATATATATATATATTATGACTGTGTTATTTATTAACGATGTTAGTAACGCCGTTGTAAAATAATATTTGATGGAACATGGCACACTACTTTTGATGTGGTTTTATTTATGTCTACATCAACACAGCGCCGTAAGCGCAGCAAGTTCAATGCAGGAAATATCTTTTAGTAGAGAAAGCAACAAGCAGCACCGCACTAAAATTAACTTGATATTAAATTGGAAGAGGCACCATCACACTGTGACACAACGGACAACAACATGCGCACACGTACACGATGGGAACAATGAACAACAAATCAATGATTGAAGTGACAAACTTGTCATCCATACAACACCCTGTTTGTTGACAAGAAGATATGACAACCATCGAAGCAAATTCAGTCTCTTTATAAACCAGAGGTAACACAATACAGTGAAAATATTCAAAAGAGCTGCGTCAAAGCCGACACACTGCCGCTACTAACGGCCAAAGCTAACAAACACGGCTCCAGCGTTAAAACCCTCGCTGGCGTCACACATCATTTGCCCTTTTAAAAGCACAGACCCACGCACACGGTGCTTAATATGAAACGTTTAGTAACTGTAAATGCCAAATGTTTTTTTTAAGTAAGGAAAATTTAAATTAATTACATTTATTTAAGAGTAATTCTGTTCGTAATTGAATTACTTTTCTAACTTGTTTATTGTTTAAGTACTTTTTAGAACACTGTGTATATATATATATATATATATATATATATATATATATATATATATATATATATATATATATATATACACACACACATATTTTTAGAGACTTAGATTTCCTTTTATTTTTATTCAAATATAACTTTACAGTACAGATAAGAACGACATTTTGTTGCATTAGCTCATGGTAGTGCAGGATAAAAAAGCAATAGGTGCAGATATAAATATATAGATTACTGGACAGATAAATACATTGCACTTTTTCATATGCATCCACGTTTATGGATGTACATTATATTGTCTTTATATTCCAGCGAGTTAATACATTTTTGGGGGGAATTGAGCGGATAATTAAGTTGCGTTCAAGAGTCTTACAGCCTCAGGGAAGACGCTGTTACAGAACCTGGAGGTTCTACTACGGAGGCTGCGGAACCTTTTTCCTTGTCCAGCAGTGAAAACAGTCCTTTGTGGGGGTGGGAGGAGTCTCTGCAGATTTTCTGAACCCTGGTCAGGCAGCGGCTTTTTGCGATCTCCTGGATAGAATGAAGAGGAGCCCTGAAGATCTTTTCTGCCGTCCTCAGCACTCTCTGCAGACTTCCAGTCTGAGGCACTGAAGGCTCCAGTACAGACAGAGATGCAGTTGGTCAGTAGGCTCTCCATATGGCCACTGTAGAATGTGGTGAGAACGGGGGGAGGGAGCTGTGCTCTTTTCATCCGATGCAAAAAGTGCATGCGCTGCTGAGCTCTTTTTACAAAAGCTCCGATGTGTGGGGATCAGGTCATATCGTCAATTATCTGCACCCCCAGGAACTTGGTGCTGCTTACCATCTACACCGCTGTGCTGTGGATGAAGAATGGAGTGTGGTTGGACTGGTGCTTCTTGAAGCCGACGATGATCTCTTTGGTCTTGTAGACGGTCAGACCCAGGTTGTTGGTTCTGCACCAGTCAACCAGATGTTTCACCTCCTCCCTGTAGTCCATATCGTTGTTGTCACGGATGAGGCCCACAACTGTTGTGTCAGCTGCATACTTCACAATGTGGTTAGTAATGGACCTGGCGCAGAAGTCATGGGTCATCAATGTGAACAGCAGCGGACTCAGGACTCAGCCCTGGGGGGGGCTGGTGCTCAGGGAGATGGCACTGGAGGTTTTGTCCCCCACTCTCACAGACTACCACACGGACACGAGATTTACAAAAACAAACAAAGATATAGAAAAATATGTTGGGGAAACTGCGGAGAAAATGTATTACCTAAAATGTTACTAGAAAAGTGCAGACCCCACTACCCACCAACAAATCGGCTGCTAGCTGCGCATCCAAACGAAGAACAGAGTTTCAACTTAGTCCAAAACTTGTCAATGTCAGGCTTGGCCGTTGATTTTTCTTGGATGGACCTACAAAACTGACAATACCTTGTATATGAAAAACAAAAAATATCAGCAATCAAATACTAAGCAAAGTAATGCAATGAGAGGTAATAACACTGTATCAAAAGAACAAATACTATGGCTTTCATGATAGCAAAAAAACTAAAGTAAAAAGTAACAACCTAAACCTTACAGTAACAGAGAGCAAAACATTAACACAACATCCACAAATTAGAAACAAGACATAATATAAAAGCTAGCAAACAAGGAATTGGTGGCACACAGTACAGATTTTAGGTTAACAATAATCTGTTTTATTCCTGGTGTGGATGGGCACTGGGTTTATGAATGAGTTTTTTGCTGATTGCATTCCCCTGCCTGGTTGCTCCGCCCCCTGTCACCATACCAAGTTGCCTGCGAACAGTAGAGGACTGGAAACGCCTGACAGGAAACAGGAAATGATCAAAAACTGATCAGTTTTTTGTAATGCAGACCAAAAATGTACTGTCCCCTTCAAAATAAATCAACACACAGCCATGATTGTCTAACTTAATCCTCGTGGATATGGAATTAATCACCTGTTACTGGAATTCTATTGTATTCCTCTGTCATGACATCACTGCTGAAACTGACGCACATTGCACACCTTATGCACCTCCACCTATCCTTCTTCTCCTTGTGGATGTCACACAGGTGTTTATTTGAGTGCGGATGTTTGTCTTCATCTTCCTCAGCACTTGATCCTCTTGAAATTGTGTTTGGATTCCTTACCAACATCACTACATGTTGGAATACATTTTGGCACTAATTGAACCGCTGCTCCGTAGCGCCAGCAGCACTCATGCAGCTTCAGACCTTGAGGCAATTACCTAACCAAAAGAGCAGAATAAGACGCTAGTTTACACAATGTTGCTTGTTGTTCTACCTCATTAAACCTGCAAAGAAAAAGGGAGAGGTTCATGATCTGCTTCACGACGTCACAGTGCATGTTAAAATGTATCGTCCCTCAAAGCACCGCAGCTTTTCCAGTGCTGACAGCACTCATGCAGCCCCATCCTGTGACGATACCACCACCATGCTAGACTATTGGCAATTACTCACAAATATTTCCACAATCATGGCTGTGTGTTGACTCATGTTACTGCTGTGAAAGCTGTACACCGTAAAATATATTCTACTCTACGGTAAATATGAGGGCTGTTTCAATTTTTGTGCCACTACTTCCTTCTGTGCTACTACTAAACTATTACTCTTACTCCAGCTTTTTGTGATCAGGGTAATTTTGCATGAATCAGTCAAGTCAGAAGTAGAATTTTTTTAGAGGTTCTTACAATAGAAGTTTTTCGTGGATGCTGTTACACCAGCTGGAGAGCAGTTGACATCTTCGATTGTATGTACAGCTGGAGTGTCCAGACTTATTACACATGGAGTCGCATAAATAAAAATTGAAGGATGGGAGGCACTTCGATACATTTTTTAGATTAAAGAAGCTAAACGCAATCTTCAGTAAATCAGTACATCAGAATCAGCTTTTTTGGCCTAGTTTTTTTAAAGTGCCAGTAGAGTGGAAAAACAAGTTGGCTATCATCTTACATATCTGATATATGACACTGGAATACTTACAAAATTTGCCAGTAAATAGATATGATGAAAGTAGTATCAATCTCACAGATTCCCAATTTGAGAGATAATGAGTGACCCAGACACGTCATTGCGTGACAAAGAGTTAGGAACCACAGATCTCTTCCCCACCAACACCATTGCAAATCATGCAGAATTTGTGGGAGCCAAATTACTTTGGGGAAAATTATGATCAGAAACTAATATTGTAGATCCTGAATGTGAAGAGCTACACGTTTGAGAAGCTCTGCTAAACAAACCCAGCTATAATGATGCAGTATTGATAAGTGCTAAACAAGAAATACAAACTACAAACATAATAAATTGATAGCTTCCTCTCCAATGTCTGCTCTTACTGCGATGGCGACTGATAGGGGGTCCATATTTTCCCTTTTATTTGAAGAAATACTATTGATGCACAAGAAAGAGTTAGAAGGAAAAGTCTCCCTGCTGACACCGGCTTTGGTTGTGTGTGTTTGTCTCCATCTCCGTGTATGAATTGAATGTCACAGATGAACAACTTCTAAATTTATGGCTAAATCCTCCTGAAATCTAAATGAGAGTCATAATTTATAATCTATAATTTGGGGCGGCATGGCGTAGTAGGTAGAGCGGCCGTGCCAGAAACCTGAGGGTTGCAGGTTCACTTCCCACCTATTGACATCCAAATCGCTGCCGTTGTGTCCTTGGGCAGGACACTTCCCCCTTGCCCCCGGTGCCGCTCACACTGGTGAATGAATGATGAATGAATGATTGGGGGTGGTCGGAGGGGCCGTAGGCACAAACTGGCAGCCACGCGTCCGTCAGTCTACCCCAGGGCAGCTGTGGCTACAGATGTAGCTTACCACCACCAGGTGTGAATGAATGATGGGTTCCCACTTCTCTGTGAGCGCTTTGAGTATTATTATTATTATTTAGAATAACTTTGACAATGATGATTCGGGAGCAGCAGGACATCGCTGCCAACTCACAGTAAAGCAGCTAATTAGCTGTGTGCTATGAATCCAAAAAGTGCTTTTAATAACAACATCGCTAATATTTCGTTTTATTTTCAAGTCACGATATGTAAATAAAGTATTGTTGGCAGGTTTTGGATGGTTATTTAGAGGGTTTTGTGGGCAGAAATGAGAGTTCATATGACAGACTATTTATTTATTTATGACTTAGAATGCATAAAAAAAGAAAAAACTGTTCATGTCTTATATAGGAACTGTTAATGATAGATAGCACATCTCTCTCTCTCTAATGTTTCTATATTTCCAGTATGACTGATCTGATGATATGGACAGAGCGCAGAAGCGTTACTCCAGTGACGTCAATCCACGGAAATTACTGAAGACATTCAGAGCAAAATTTTCAAAATGGTTGACTGAATTTGTGGCATTTTGTGATATTTAGACAGTGTTTTTACATACTTTGTGGCTTGTGAATACAATTGGATATGGTTTAATGAATACAATGAAATATAATTAAGCATATGAAGTCAACTAATTTTTCCACTCTACTGGTACTTTAACACACAAGGATAATGACTTGGTAGACTGTGCTCTCTTTGTTCAATGCAAAAAACAAAGGAAAGGGCATCAAGTATCTGAACAAAACATCAGAGATTTATGTCATAGCTGGTAAAGGTAATGAGTGTATAATTGTTTACGATGGGTATAATATAAATCCTTAATAATCTATTACTTTTGTTTCTGGGCCAATTTACCGAATTGGTGCCATTTGCCTGTTTAACTTAAGTTTCTCGCTTTTTACATTTCTAAATCTGATAAAACATGCATTGAACTACTCAAAAGGTATAAGGTTTCATTACAGACAACTTTATTTCATTTTTTACAGGACTTCAATGTTCGAGTTACAGGACTGAAAGTAATAGAAATTAGTTTTTCGTAGGGATTAATAAAATGCGCCTCAGTGACTGTGTGGCACACTCATTGGCTGTATTGACACTGCCATGACACTGTGTTGGTGTTTCATAATGGTGCCATCTCCTTCAATAATACAAATCACTCTATTAGACCTGTAAAGGAAATAAAGAGCAAATATAAATTTATTTATATTTTTAGCAAATAGCTGTGCAGAAATATGAAACGCGCAACTCTAGTACAATTGTATAGAACTAAAAAATTCCCGCATACATTTTGATGGGCCTGCTATCTAGGCACATGACATCAACGCTAAGAGCTTGTTGACACATGATGCAACAATAAAGTATTTTGAAAATAAATAGGTCAAAAAGTCACAGTCTGAATATGATAGAATATATTCAAAACAATAATGAGTGAACTTAGTACTGTTCTTTCTATGCCCGTGACCATTTGACTTGTGAAATAGTGCACATTTTTCAGAGATGACAATGTGTTAAGAGAAAAAGAGCCCTTGGACAAATACAATATTTAAAGCAAACAAGTAAAACTGTATTAAGTACTAGGAAAAACTTGTAAATATGAAATTCTCAAGGATTTAAAAATGAATGTTTTCAATGGTAAAATTAAATTTTCTGAGGCAAAGTCAGTCAACTAATGCTATTTCCTTAGGGTCCAAGGTCAATTCAATGCCTTGAAAAGTCATGACCTGGATAAACGACAATACTGTATTGCATGGCATGTACACACCCCTTCTGTGATTGTTCTTTTGTTAGGTGAAATGTCAAACATGTTCATAATTATGTTATGTTTCTCTGCTAGAATATTGCACTGTAAGTAAGGCCCTGCACACACTAAATCATTTTTTTTCTTTATCGGATACAATGTACAATAATTATTACTTCACTGATTACTCCAACTGGTTCGTTGGCAACATAAGGCGTGGAATAACTAACACAATAGATTTGACATTTTAGGTTCATTCCTGAGAGTTAAAATAAGCAATACATTCATCTGAAAGCAAAGCCAAACGCAACAATAATCAACTCAACAATTCAATTGGTTGAAATCTATCTGTCACAACTCAATTAACACTATCACCATTTGGGAAAGCAATACTAGACAATTTGGTCACCATATGTATACATAATACACACAAAGAGACATCTTTTTAACTGTAACACCTGAACATCTTTTTGTGGTAATTTTTAGATTATGGGTCCATGTTTATTAATCTACAATGTTTTTTAAAGAGTTCTACTGAAAAAAACAAGGAAGTGTGATTTGGATCGTTGTACGGTCCTGGACCTGCAAGTAGACAGGTTCAGTTTCAAACTTCCTCCTTCCTATCTCTTTTATGATTTTTTATTCCCGGCATTAATTTAATAGAAGAGCAAGAGAACCAATCCAGGTCAAGAGAGATGCAGTGGGGGCCTAACCACCAAAGTATGTACGTGTACTAATGATAAGTCCTGATCCCACACTGCTGCCATCAATGCCAAACATCAACTTGTCGTTGATTGTGGTAAAAGCGATAGTGCCTTTGCTGTATTGTGACTGGATATTGATTGTAACGACAGAGCCTGATATCAGGCGCTATATTTATTATTGTTGAAGCAAATCAATGTTATTTTTCTAAGTGCTTGAAATAAATGTGCTCATTTGTAAGTATGGCATGTGCATGCGTTACTGTGCAGTAATCGACCAAACACAAAACTTGATCGGTTCATGTTTCAGCAGCTTGCCCATCAATCCTTTTTCTTAGGCTTAGTTGGTCTGGGTCGCAGGTGCAGCAGTCACAGTTGAGAAGCCCAGACTTCCGTGTCTGCAGTCCCACCGAAGGCGCACCGGAGCATTCCCAGCCCAGCTGCTAGACCTTATCTCTCCAACTTGTCGCAGGTGTAACCAGGGGCCTTCACCCAGTTGGACATGTCCGAACATTTGAAGAACAGTAGATGCCTGAGCCCCATGTAGCAGCAATCCTGCTCTTTTGGGGTGGTATAGCTCGGTTGGTAGAGCGGCCGTGCCAGAAACTTGAGGATTGCAGGTTCAATTCCCGCTTCTAGTCACTGCCGATGTGTCCTTGGGCAAGACACTTTACCCACCTGCTCCCAGTTCCACCCACACTGGTTTAAATGTAACTTAGATATTGGGTTTCACTATGTAAATCACTTTGAGTCACTAGAGAAAAAGCGATATATAAATATAATTCACTTCACTTCACTTCACTTTCTGTCACAAAGCTTGTGTCGTGTCTCTGGCCTTGTCCGCTTCTCCCAGGCTCAAGGACGGCGTAGGTGTGTGAAGGATCAAGGAGGACGCCGGTGATGATCAAACAAGCAAGCAACACAACATGTTCTGCAGTATATACAGTACCTATGGGGAGAATCTAGCCAAAAGATACTTTTCCTACTCAGGGTATCAAGACATTCAGTTTTTATTGACTGATATAATGTTATCTAAGTTCATTAAGTTCATGGCACCATGGTAGGTTTTATGTGTACATTTACAATCTCCTCACATACCATGGACGGGTTTACTAAACCTTTCTCCATTGACTAAAAGGGTTAAGGTATGGGTTTGCATTCCTGTGTGTATCACTTTGTGGCTGCACTTTATTACCAGCCCACAATATTGGACCACTGTTTAACAGAACCAGCTACTTGCTTGCTCCCGGGAATGTAGCCTTATATGGAACACATATTACTTTATATTACAATAGACACTACACTCGTGACCCTCGTTAAATAGAGAGCTTTGTTTTCTGGCGTAGCGCTCTCTTCATTACGACAGTCCGATACAGTGACCACATCACTGCAGATGCCGATTCGCCTGTTGATCTCATGCTCCAGCCTTCCCTGACTTATGAACAATATCCCATTATACTTGAACTCCTGGATCTTAGGCAATAACTCACTCCCAAATGAAAGTGGGCCATCTACCCTTTATGTCTGAAAACCACACATTTAGATGCGCCGATTACAGCATAATTCGCAAACCAGACACTCTCAATGTCAGCTTGACTGTAGAAAGGTTTTTTTTGCTGACTGCAGTGTATTGCAAAGGAAGTATTCCATGAATACATATCTTTTGTCAGTGGTACAGGTGGCATGGCATGGGTCTTTGATACCTGCTATGCCACCTAAGCTGTAGTTGAGTGTGTGGGACATGGACACTGTTTCATGGCTTTGCAGAAGGAAGACAAAAAGATACAAACTCCACATTGCTGATGCTGGAAATCATGTGGTGCAGTATTCCGCATACCTCTTGGTGTATTTGCTCTGGTGGTTTTACAGAATGAAAGCAGGTAAAATTATTCGGCTGATTTGCTGATGTCAATGTTGAGGCAGGCTAAGGTTTTGTTTGTCTTATTGTTCATTAAACATCCATGAAACTACCACTGATAGGACAAACTAATTTTTTTTTTTTGCAGCTCACTGCCTGATTGTGTTCCTATTATTACAAGACTGCATGGGAGAACCACATGGACCAGATGCACTCATACCTGCTTTACTCATCTTGGTGGTCGAGGACGAGATAAATCACTACCTTGTGTCGGAAAAATATTTTCAAGCGGTTTGTACTGTCATCAGTAGAGCTTGCTTCTGCCAGTAAAATGCATTCTTGCTAATTTCAGGCGTTTGAAACAACAATCAGATGTACATTAAAAAATATATATACATACGTATATGGAATGTTTGGCAGCTCTTTTGTCACTCTTGGTGGATTTTGAGTTTAAAGAACATGCTCAAAAAACTTCCAGACTACGGCTGGCAATTTTTGTATCCTGAGATTTTCTTTTTTTATAATCAGCAACATATTTAAAAATTCAAATAACATCATAAACAGACGTAAGGGAGCGACATATGTTTCCGAAGAGGAAAGTCTAAATCAATGCTGCGAACTGCGGGCCATTTGCAATACTCAGCTTGTTTTTTATTGGTGCTTTCTACAAATACAATTACACAAAAAAATTAACAAAAATGGGGCAAAATGACTGAATGTTGATACAGGAGGTCCTAGGGTTACATACTAGTTCTTTTTGTATGACTGAAAGGTTAGTTGAAAATTATATAAAGTTAAAATTTAGGGTGTACCTATACTTGAAATACACATGGACAGGACACACCTCAGCCATCACCCATCCCAAGAGTGACCACAGTTCAAATTGCTGTAAAACACACCTAAATTATCCACTATCAATCAATCAATCAATGTTTATTTATATAGCCCCAAATCACAAATGTCTCAAAGGACTGCACAAATCATTACGACTACAACATCCTCGGAAGAACCCACAAAAGGGCAATGAAAACTCACACCCAGTGGGCAGAGAGAATTCACATCCAGTGGGACGCCAGTGACAATGCTGACTATGAGAAACCTTGGAGAGGACCTCAGATGTGGGCAACCCCCCCTCTCTAGGGGACCGAAAGCAATGGATGTCGAGCGGGTCTAACATGATACTGTGAAAGTTCAATCCATAGTGGCTCCAACACAGCCGCGAGAGTTCAGTTCAAGCGGATCCAAGACAGCAGCGAGAGTCCCGTCCACAGGAAACCATCTCAAGCGGATCAGCAGCGTAGAGATGTCCCCAACCGATACAGGCGAGCGGTCCATCCTGGGTCCCGACGAGCGGTCCATCCTGGGTCTCGACTCTGGACAGCCAGTACTTCATCCATGGTCATCGGACCGGACCCCCTCCACAAGGGAGGGGGGGACATAGGAGAAAGAAAAGAAGCGGCAGATCAACTGGTCTAAAAAGGAGGTCTATTTAAAGGCTAGAGTATACAGATGAGTTTTAAGGTGAGACTTAAATGCTTCTACTTAGGTAGCATCTCGAACTGTTACCGGGAGGGCATTCCAGAGTACTGGAGCCCGAACGGAAAACGCTCTATAGCCCGCAGACTTTTTTTGGGCTCTAGGAATCACTAATAAGCCGGAGTCTTTTGAACGCAGATTTCTTGCCGGGACATACGGTACAATACAATCGGCAAGATAGGCTGGAGCTAGACCGTGTAGTATTTTATACGTAAGTAGTAAAACCTTAAAGTCACATCTTAAGTGCACAGGAAGCCAGTGCAGGTGAGCCAGTACAGGCGTAATATGATCAAACTTTCTTGTTCTTGTCAAAAGTCTAGCAGCCGCATTTTGTACCAGCTGTAATCTTTTAATGCTAGACATGGGGAGACCCGAAAATAATACGTTACAGTAATCGAGACGAGACGTAACAAACGCATGGATAATGATCTCGGCGTCTTTAGTGGACAAAATGGAGCGAATTTTAGCGATATTACGGAGATGAAAGAAGGCCGTTTTAGTAACGCTTTTAATGTGTGACTCAAAGGAGAGAGTTGGGTCGAAGATAATACCCAGATTTTTTACAGAGTCACCTTGTTTTATTATTTGGTTGTCAAATGTTAAAGTTGTATTATTAAATAGAGGTCGGTGTCTAGCAGGACCGATAATCAGCATTTCCGTTTTTTTGGCATTAAGTTGCAAAAAGTTAGCGGACATCCATTGTTTAATTTCATTAAGACACGCTTCCAACTGACTACAGTCCGGCGTGTTGGTCAGCTTTAGGGGCATGTAGAGTTGGGTGTCATCAGCATAACAGTGAAAGTTTTACCGTATTTGCGTATGACGTCACCCAACGGCAGCATGTAGATGCTGAAGAGTACAGGGCCAAGGACCGAACCCTGGGGAACTCCACACGTTACCTTAACATAGTCCGAGGTCACACTGTTATGGGAGACGCACTGCATCCTATCAGTAAGATAAGAGTTAAACCATGACAGGGCTGAGTCTGACATACCAATTCGTGTTTTGATACGCTCTAATAAAATATAATGATCGACGGTATCGAAAGCAGCGCTAAGATCGAGGAGCAGCAACATAGATGACGCATCAGAGTCCATTGTTAGCAATAGATCATTAGTCAATTTTGCGAGGGCTGTCTCAGTCGAGTGATTTGCCCTGAAACCGGTTTGAAAGGTTTCACATAGATTGTTAAACGCTAAGTGTTCATTTAGCTGCTCTGCAACAATTTTTTTTGATAAAATTATTTTGCCTTGTTCCAAACAAGCCATTTGAAATGTACCAATGAATGTGACATAGGTTGCTATTGTAAAGTCAGCAAGTATCCGTAGAGAAGAATTTCCCCAAATTCCCTATATTTAATCGTGGATTTTGTTCCTATAATTTATCGCAATGGTGGATACAAAGTCCCGTAACAGTACATACATTATATGATACGTAATGATACGTTAGCATGTAGTGTCCTCCTAACCATTGATTTTAGTTTCAAGTACAGGACACTGGCACAAGTTACAGAATTGGAGTTTCAACACACATTGTTTGTTAGCACTTTTTATTACGTTTGAACTGTATTGTTTGTCTCCACTGCACTCTATAACTATTACTAGATAACTCATCTACAGCTGGAGACTGGACACTATTCTAGAGCATCCGCAGGATCTTATAAAAGTATTAAAAAACCTTAAATCCAACAATTTGAATTTAGTGTTATGTACGTGGGGACTGGAAGGAGACGACACCACGAAAGACTTAAGGTTACCAGGTTTATTGTAACCCTTGATGATTGTGTGGGATGTGTATGCTACTGTAAGTGTTGGTTGCAGGATTAAGTGTAAAGTTAACCATGTAAATCAGGGGTCTCAACCTCAATTTACAGAAACCGGGTGAAGCTGGGCCGCAAGAAAAGATTTCTTAAAAAATCCAACATGCACTTTTTAAATAATTCACCTTCTATATAGCTTTGCTAGGGCGGGAAAGTCAACCCTCACGATTTTTCCGGGAGACTCCTGAATTTCAATGCACCTCCCAAAAATCAACCATTTTCCCAAATTTGGCCCAATTTTCACCTGGCCGACATTATTAAGGGCTGCCGTGACTGCACTGCCTTTAACGACCAACAGTGGTTCTTAACTGATTTCAATTTAGTGTTGGTTCTCAAACTTTTTTCAGTGATGTACCCCCTGTGAAATTTTTTTAATTCAAGTACTCCCTAATCAAAGCAAAGAATTTTTGCTTGGAAAAAAAAGAGATAAAGAAGTAAAATACAGCACTATGTCATTTTCTAATTTATTAAATTGTATAACAGTGCAAAATATTGCTCATTTGTAGTGGTATTTCCTTAACTATTTTGAAAAAAAGATATAAAAATAACTAAAAAACTTGTTGAAAAATAAACTAGTAATTCAATTATAAATAAAGATTTCTACACATAGAAGTAATCATCAACTTAAAGTGCCCTCTTTGGTAATTGTAATAGAGATCCATCTGGATTCATCAACTTAATTCTAAACATTTCTTCACAAAAAAAGAAATCTTTAACATCAATATTTATGGAACATGTCCACAAAAAATCTTACTGTCAACACTGAATATTGCATTGTTGCATTCCTTTTAACAGTTTATGAAGTTATATTCCTATTTTGTTAAAAAGTTATCAATAAAAATATTTATTAAGTATTTATATATGACTGCTAATTCTGAGAATATTTTTGATACATTTCACTTTAACCTTGGCTTACCTTCACGTACCATCAATAAGAGGACTACTGCTCTACAACTGGTCATTGCGCACGCTTTTACATCACACAACCAAAGTGACAGCTGTAGATCATGTTGTGCGAGACATGTGCAGAACAAAGTTGGTGTCTGCAAGACGTACTTATTCAGCAGCCACACAGGTCACACTGAGGGTGGCCGTATAAACAACTTTAACACTGTTACAAATATGCTCCACACTTGGAACCCACACCAAACAAGAATGACAAACACATTTTGGGAGAACATCCGCACCCTAACCCAACTTAAACACAAGAGAGCAAATACCCAAAACACCTTGCAGCCCTAACCCGGGCTACAATATACACCACCTCAACCGACGCAAGTAGGGAGGGTGGGGGTGTGGGGGGTTGGTGGTAGCGGGGATGTGTATATTGTAGCCCAGAAGAGTTAGGGCTGCATGGGATTCTGGGTATTTGTTCTGTTTATGTTGTATTACGTTGCGGATGTTCTCCTGAAATGTGTTTGTCATTCTTGTTTGGTGTGTGTTCACAGTCTGGCACATATTTGTAACAGTGTTAAAAGTTTTTTTTTCACGGCCACTCTCAGTGTGACCTGTGTAGCTGTTGATCAATTATGTCTTGCAATATCACACGTGGGTACTGCACAGCCTGATGCAACATATAAATGGGCTTGCACGCTCTCTGTACAGGATGTAGAGGGCGCTTAAAGCAGTGCTATTATGGCACCCCATGAGTATTGTTGATTGGGCAAAAATCGGCAGGGTTTTCTAGAGAATGGATGCCTTGAAATTAAGGGGACTCTCGGCAAAATTGGGAACGTTTGGCAAGTATGACGCTGTCAAGCTCCGTTCATATTAAACTCGCGGGCTGCACTTACTTTAAATTGTCATATCAAAGTGCGGGCCGCAAAAAAACGTCCCGCGGGCCAATTACAGCCCGCGGGCTACATGTTTGAAACCGATGATGTAAATGAAACAAGAGGATGTTGTACATGCGTGTTGAATAAAACCTTCCTAAGGTAAAGGAGGGATAGGCACAAGGAAGATCCGGGGACAGGCAGTAGGTCGAAGGCAGGCGGCAAGCAAACAAGATCCGAGTCCAGGCGAGTGATCGAGGATCAAGGGAGGCAACGGCAAGGAGGACAGGGGACAAGTCAACGGGGCAACAGGCACAAGACAAAAGGAGACGAGGACAACGAGAGGGAAGCCAGAGACGTATATGCTTACTACAAGAGTTAACGACGTTCCGGCGCGGATTCCAAGGAGTGACTGGTTCTTAAGCTGTCTTCCTGTATGCTGCCAGGTGCGATGATTGCTGACAGTCGACAGCTGCGGCGAAGCGTGGGCGTGAGGCACTTGCGGGGGGGTGTCCTGGCATCCTGCCAGACAGAGTGTGGGATCTTGCTGTAGGAGAATCTCGGGTTTGAATCCGCGTCATCACATTTAGGGCCTAAAATGTCTAAAATTCTCCTAAAATCTTATGAGCGGTCTTTCATACGATTTTAAAAAGGTCTTATAAATCTATTTACGTTACTTTTATTTAAAATATGCATAAACTTCAGTCCTGCTTTTAAATATTTTAATTTTTGAGGATGTGATAAAATAACTACAAAACAAAAGTCCATCCATCCATCCATTTCTACCGCTTATTCCCTTTGGGGGCACAGGAGGAGCTAGTGCCTATCTCAGCTACAATCGGGCGGAAGGCCGGGTACACCCTGGACAAGTCGCGACCTCATCGCAGCAAAACAAAAGTAAACCTTTAATTATTTGCATAAGATGGGCAAGTGCAAGTTCAAAGATTCTGGCTCCAGATTGATCAATTTAAGGCATGGTTGAAGCCGGTGGATGCAAACACAAAAGGTGTTTAGGACTCGGATGTGGAGACATGTTGGAGAGAAGTATTTGTAAAGATTGCAGTGAATACGCACGGAACGTTAAAGTCAAAAACTCGGAAAAAGTCAGTGTCAAAAAAATCTGAAACGCCACAAACACTTGCACAACTATACAAGGATCAACTTAACCCCCCCCCAAAGGAATGTTATGTAGTTAAAGTGCCGCCAATTGCCGAACAAAAAAATAAATAAATAGAAAAAATTATTTTTAATTTAATAATCCATATGCTGCTATGTATTCTTTCACTATAGTTGCCAGTCCTGTAGGCAATTGTCAAAACTATAAGCTATAAAAAACGGCATCCAAACGAATGGCTCAGAACTCTGAGTCGGTTCTCATCGCGCAATTAATAAAGCCATTTAAAAGACTCGATTCGTTTGGGAACGTCACAGCTTTAATTGAAATATTGTTCTCCTTCTTGAAATAACTGTGCATCCACCTCCTGCACAGGTTTGTAACTAAACAAAAACATGTTAAAAATGCGACAAACAACACAAGAAAAAAGAAGTGTCTAATAAAATCTAACTCATCTGCCGAACAAGTAAAGTAAAGTTTGCTTTTTCGTCCCTCTTAGTCTTAGTCACACAGTCTGCTTTGTTTAAAAACTCCCGTTTTGCTTTGCATAAAAGTCTTGTCTTCCCTGAGCTGCTGTGGCTCATTTCCTTGGCTTATTGTAATGAGAAGTACCTAGCCTGACCTAACCAAAACCTTTTAGAAAAAATTGGAATTATTTGTAATTGTTCAAATGGTTAAAGACGTAAGGTAGACACAGGCCGCGGTTTGCCAATGCTTTATGTAAGCCATTTAGTGTGTGGAATAAACTCTGGGAAGAGACATGCACTACAATGTTCTCTTTTCCGTTTTCTTCCTTCAGGCTCATCACCTTCACTCCCACATTGTTGTTCCTGAACTAGTAATGATATCATTATAAATACATGCACTTAATGCAGTCTCTAGCCTTGTGACCTTTCCATGGCGACAGCGGAGTGGGCTGCGTTCAGTGGTGGGTGCTGCTCGATATTGCAAGCTTGTTGAACTCACAATCTTGTTTGTGTTCGTGAATTAATTCTACTTTTTTTGGAGGGTGTGGACAAGCTGACTGCTGTGTTAGGTTAGTAGGCTTCAGTCATATTTATGCACAATAAAACAAATTAACAGAAGAATAGCAAATTAAATGTTTTTTTTTTTGTTTTAGAAAATGCTGAAATGGAAACTCATGCAGTTAATTTAAGAAGCCTAACTCCATCCATCCATTTTCTACCGCTTGTCCCTTTTTTTGGGTCGCGGGGGGTCGCAGGAGCCTATCTTAGCTGCATTCTGGCGGTAGGCAGAGTACACCCTGGACAAGTCGCCACCTCATTGCAGGGCCAACACAGATCGACAGACAACATTCACACTCACATTCACACACTAGGGCCAATTTAGTGTTGCCAATCAACCTATCCCCAGGTGCATGTCTTTGGAGGTGAGAGGAAGCCAGAGTACCCGATGGGAACCCACGCAGTCACGGGGAGAACATGCAAACTCCACATAGAAAGATTTTGAGACCGGGATTGAACCCAGGACTACTCAGGACCTTCATATTGTGAGGCAGATGCACTAACCCCTGTACCACCGTGCTGCCCTAAGCCTAAATGTGTCTTTTAAAATTGTGTTGGCCAAAATAATGTCTTGGCAATCAAATGTTTAAACATAGATTGTTATATGCTGGTCTCACACAATAGAAACAAACAGAATGGATTTATTGAACTCAGGTGTCGTAGCATCAGGGGATGACAGAACAAATGTCAGCTGAGTTTTTGTGCGTTTGGACTTTATTGATTTAAAACAAAGAAGACTGGGATTTTTTTTATGTGGTAATACAAGTAAACACCAACACATGAAAACCTGAATTAATTTCAGGTCAAATGATAGTGGATTAACAAAATATTTGTTCTGTGTTTTTGTAAAACATTAATTAGTCCCAATTCGTGCAAATTCAACCAATTCCTGAGACTTTTCAATCAATCAATCGAGCAATCAATCAAAGTATACTTCTATAGCCCTAAATCACAAGTGTCTCAAAGGGCTGCACAAGCCACATGGACATCCTCGGCTCAAATCCCACATCAGGGCAAGAAAAAACTCAACCCAATGGGATGACAATGAGAAACTAGGAGCGGACTGCAGATGTGGGATTGTCTTGAAAAAAAAAAAAAAAGTAAAGTGACCCAAGTAGATCAGAAAATATATTTTTGCGTGGTATTAACAACAGGTTTTTTTTTGTTTGTTTTTTGTCCTGTCCAGCTTCTCAGGCAAATCATATTTTGTTTGTTTTTTGTCCTGTCCAGCTTCTCAGGCAAATCATATAGTTGATGTAGATGCCCATATCGGCTGTTCAAATTTACTTTACAAAAGAGAAGTGTAGGATACTTCTCTTGTTGCCTTATTTGAATTTGACTGTATTAAATGTATTTATATTATCATTTGGTGCAGCCGGGCCGGAGCAGGAGGGGATAGAAAGAGGAAAAAAGGAAGACAGAGGGGGAAATTGTGGGGATAAGAGGTAGATTAGACAGAGAGACAAAAACAACAACAGCAAATACAACACTAACAACAACAACAACAATAGAACAACACCAGCCCATACAATATGTACAAATATTGTATGTGGGTTTTAAGTAATGTACTATTCCACAAGAGTGCAACAAAATATTTTTTTTTTGTTTAGAATACTTAAGAAATTAAGTTAGGGGTACTTATGATTAAGTACTGGCTACAAGGAATGGTAAGTTTACACAACTGAATGATTTTAAGTGCTATGGACTATGTCTTTATTCATTGTTACTTATTTATCTAATGTAGCCTTACCTTAACTAATTTAACAGCAATTTAGGATTTTTTAGTTATTTCTACTAAAATCAACAATGATGTTTACTAGATAAACCCATGCAAACCAATATCCTTGAATATATTAAGTACACCTTACTGCCATATCTGCCAACACATTATGCATCCACATATTGTTACCTTACCCTTAACATTTCAAATAAAGATCCCCATTACAGTTATATCAACTTAAAGCATTCCTTTATTACCTTCTAGTTTGTGCTATGAATTACAGTATATTATTTTCTGTATTTAAGAAAATAGAAACTATGTCTGAATTAGATGTTTTTCTGCCAACAGAATGGTCACACAATGATTAACAACTGTATTTCTACAAGTTCAACATAAATAAATGGGTTGTACTTGTATAGCGCTTTTCTACCTTCAAGGTACTCAAAGCGCTTTGACACTACTTCCACATTTACCCATTCACACACACATTCACACACTGATGGAGGGAGCTGCCATGCAAGGCGCTAGCCAGCACCCATCAGGAGCAAGGGTGAAGTGTCTTGCTCAGGACACAACGGAGGACGTGACAAGGTTGGTACTCGGTGGGGATTGAACCAGGGACCCTCGGGTTAATTACTTGATGTTCTGCATAAATTGGTCATAAAACGTGTTATGATATTCAACAAAGCCACAACAATAGTCTGCTTAAAGTAATACCGCACAAAAAAATATACGTTTTCATCTTTTTATTGAACACAACATGTAAACATCCACAGTGCAGGGTGGAAAACGACTGTCTCTTGTTGTGACTTTGAAGAAGAGCAGAAGATATTTTATCACCAATTCATGCAGAAATCCCAGTAATCCCGAAGGGTTCACATACTTTTTTCTTGCAACTGTACACATACATATACATAGCAGTGTTTTGTTACCAAAAATACAATTGGTGACTTTAATATCGGTCATATGTTTATAAAATGCACAAAATATTTCAGTAAAAGCTTTACCTTGTTGGAACATTCCCACAATGCAATGTCACTTTGTCCTTGATGAGAAAACCCCATGATGAGAAAGTGTACATGGTTATCTTATTGGGGGCAAAAGGAGCAGTGAATACCTCCCGTCAGGTCAGTGATGATTCCCTCTGTGATAAGGCTTTTGAGGATTTGGGTCTCCCAACTAACATTGTGCATCTTCTGCCACAGCATGGCACTCATGGTCATTTGATCATAGTAGTGCAGTGGCGCCTCGTGTTGGGCCAGGTTGTAGCCAAAGCCCGCCAAGCTTATATAAATATAAAACTTTCAATTGAATTTTAGCCATTTGATACTCGTTTTAGACACCAAGCAGATGCAAATGGCCTCAATACAGCCCTTAAAAAAACAGCATCATCCAAATTGTCTGCATTTTTGGACTCATAAAATGATTACAGTGAAAAAATCACAACCAGAGGTCACTAACAATACATGTATATTTGCACAATCAGATGTCACAAACAAAAAATACAGCTGAGGTGAGGCATGTTAAACTACTGTCAAAAAACTCCACTTGCTGTACATGCAGAAGTTCAACTGAGCAAAACATCTTTAAATGACTGCAGTTTTACCATGAACTGATTAAATTGAAAAACTTATTAGGGTGTTACCATTTAGTGGTCAATTGTACGGAATATATACTGTACTGTGCAATTTACTAATAAAAGTGTCAATCAATCAATCAATCAATCAAGTGGGAGTTTATTATGGCCCCAGCCAACCATCACTCTTTGAAGTCATCCCTAAATATTATTCATGGATTTTGGATAATCCAAATGCAGAGCATAATCCAGGCCAAACAAGAGGCAAAGTGTCATTGGTAGGTTTGGATGGTCTTGAAGTACATAATCCAGGCCAAACAAGAGGCAAAGTGTCATTGGTAGGTTTGGATGGTCTTGAAGTACATCGCACTACCTTCTTCAATGATGATCGCGGTCATTTGTGCTTCACCACGGAGACTAATGGAAGAAAATCTATCTTCACTGAGAACAGTCATCAAACCAACATGTGTTTGTGCCCATGCCTCATCAGTGTTGGAGTCCTCCTTCCATCCATTTTTTTACCGATTGTCCCTCTCCATGGGGCATGGGGGGCTGGAGCCTATCCCAGCTGCACTCGGGCTGAAAGCAGGGTACAACCTGCACAAGTCTTTTACCATGAATTGATTAACGTGGACCTCTGTCATGGCCAGGGCGCATTGGAATGCGCCCTCATCCTTGCGCTCATCCAGGGACACGCCGAGCGCGTCTCCGCCCTGCAGTAGCCACCAGCTGCAATCATTCACCGGCAATCAGCGCACCTGCCTGTAAGGAAGGAGCTGCCTTTATAAGCCTGCTCCACCTGCTATCCCGGGCCGGAATATAGTCTTCTGTACCGTAAGCCGATACCCAGCTTTATGCTCTCTCTCTGTCCTGATCTCTGTGCTTTCCCTGTATTGATTGTCGTGTCCTCCCTCACCCCACAGTTCCCTGTGTGCATTGCTGAGTCACGCTGTGTGTTGTGTGCTCCTGGATATTCCCTGTCTTCCTCGCGCTCCCTGGTTCTGGACTATGACGACTCTCTCCTGCCTCTCGACCCTGCTTCCACCCCTGGACAACTCTGCCTGCCTTGCCCTTGTGGGACAGCACTGCTCCTCCCAACACACACCTCCAACATTTACGGTAAAACGTTTCAGTTAAAAACTACACATTGTCTTACACCATACACACTCTTGGATTTGTGACACACACCATTCTATTGTTTATTAGTGCTGTTTATTATTGTATATACATAAATATACTAACTATACGTATAATAAATCATTGTGCATTACTGCACCCTGGTGTCTGAGCCGTCACCTCCCCTCTGTTAAACCACAACAACCCCGACTTAAACAAGTTGTACAACTTATTCGGGTGTTACCATTTAGTGCTCAATTGTACGGAATATGTAATGTACTGTCCAATCTACTAATAAAAGTCTCAATCAATCAATCAAACTCAACCTGGACATGTGTTTGTGGTGAACAACTTTGAGGAAAGTTTGTTTTTTGGGGGGGAGGAAGAAGCAGAAAGTAGAAGCACTTTTGCAATGGGCTCAGTCGAGGGAGAGGCAGAAGCACATACAGCAGAGCTATTCACCTGGCGGCCCACAGGCCAACGATAACAGATTGGTTCCCTAATTTTGTTTAAAACCAACGAATATAACGTTTTTCAACAGATTCCGAAAAACACTAAAGCACTGTCAAAAATATTGATCCGGACTACAAGTATACTGTAGGTTTTTTTCTTCCTGTGCACAGGGGGCCGCTGGGTGCGTCATATTTTGTGTCAGAGTTGAGTGGACTGAGTGCGAGCTTTTTTTGAGTGCGACTTGTTTTAGCTTTTACTTACATCTTGAGACCTCTGGGCTTCAGAAGTCTTCTTTGGTGCATGGCAGTCTGGCCTTACGGGGAAAGCTAGTGGTGGTGGATTTCCGTTCCGTGTGGAAGGTGTTTCTTTTTTCGATGGCCGGGTTGATCATCTTTGGTTATAGGGCTGCTCCTTTGCATTTTAAAGTGCCTTTGCCATGATGAGGGTGATTGTATAACGCACTAAATGGCTGTCTGTATGATTGTACAAGTGCATTTGATTTAATGTTAACTTAATTTGCAGCATGTGAAGCTTGTGAACTCGTAAAAATGAATAAACTATCCGCAGCCCTGTATAAGCAAAGGGTTCAAAGCGTTGGAATAAGTAGCCGTTAATAGTCCAGAAATTATGCAAGTATGGTAATGGCACGTTGTTAGCGTTTTTGTGATGTTTTTTTGAGTACTTTATAGGCGGAATAAATAAAGCTTTTTCCTGCATTAAAGTGAAGTGAATTATATTTATATAGCGCTTGCTGATAAAGAAGACAGTTCCAGCTGGGCAATCTGTCAGCTGCTTCAAAGACGGTCCATACACATGCCCTTCCCGCAGGAGGCGCGCCGACCACACCCCCCTCCACAGTGAGCTTTGGGCCATGTCCACACGAACACAGAGCGTTTCAAAAACAAATATTTGGGGTTAAAACAAGCTCCATCCACACAAGTGTGGTTTGAAAACTGTCTATGTCTACACACAAACCTCGAATCAGAAGCCTGAAAAAAGCAGCAATATCTGACTTGGTGGCATTACACCTCCTATTATGTTTATTTTGATCGACATTAGATGTACAATGACATGTACATTATCTTTAAAACCTGCTTGCATGTCCACACAGAATCCAGAGAACATTATCAAAGAGCGAATGCACGCTTGTGCTGCTGAAACCCAACACTCATAGAATTATAACACAATCAGCAACATGGTGATGTATTACATGTGCTGTGAAGTTTACATTATTTCTAAAATCAGCACGCACTAACGAAACCCTTTTGAATGTTTGAATTTACGTACATCCGTGCGGTAGACGCACGTATGTGCGTGTACCGCTGCAAAACTCTTGTGGAATTGTAAAGCCTTTAATCATGGTTATGGTGATGGTACATGTTTAATTAAGTGTATATTGTATTTAACATTAGTACACGCTACGAGGAGGACAATACATTATGTTTTTTTTAGTTGCTTAGTCGCTTTTTAGGCACGAGTACGGTCGCGCCCGGCTCCATCTACAAAAGTTAACTTCATGATTTGTGTTTAAATAAGAACTTAAAACATAAAATAATGTTGCACCATTCTTATGACCCACAGCAAAAAGTGTTGCTTGTCAAAGCTGTTCCATCATGTGGAGGTTCCACAGCGGTCATGTCTGAAACAACTGACTGTCATTTGTCCCAAAACCCAATTTATGTGTCTTTTTAATCAATGTAAAGTGAAAATAGCATGTTTATGTTCTAACATATAGTAAGTCCTCATATAGAGTGTTTAAAGCCAGCAAGGCAGTGTTGTTGAGCTTGGAAATGAAAGCCTATAACCGAGACATCATCACAAGTCTTTGTTTATGCCGTGTACACGCATACAGTGAGTGGAGAGTTTTGGAACTCTACACTTTGGCCAGTGTTTTCAAAAGGCTGTGTTTTTAAAGACAAAAGTATGCATCTGCATGTGGAGAAGAGGCCTAAACGGAGAAAAAAGTATGCATTGATTAAGTATCTGTGTTCGTGTGGACATTAACGATGCATAATGTCGTAACAAAAAAACTTAGCGACGCCTCGAGGCAGCAGAAATTCCTTGAATATATTTTGTAATCGAATTACTTGAATTACTCGAGTAAATGTTTTAGCTCTAGTTCTTACTACTGGTGGTCCTCGTGTTACGGCGTTTTGTGTCGAGTAATGGGTTCCCATGAATTCATACATAATTAAATTTTGGTCCTTGAATAGTAGATTCACTCAAGGACTTGTTACAGCACGTGGTGGGAGCAAGGTTTCCCCTCCCTATGCCTAGAACACCGTCTGTTGATACAATATCTTTTACCGTGAATTTGTTTTAGTCCAAAACATGCACCTTAATATTCAGGCTTGAGTCAAATAGTTTTAAAGCCCATCCATTTATTAATTTTCTACTGCTTATCCCACTCGGGGATATTCATTTGACCATTCTGCTTCTGGTACAAATGGCAGTCTGATCACAGAAGGTGACCAGAATGCCATTTGTGCCATTTGTTTACAACTGAATGGAATGCTATTTTGGACTGGTAGTCGATCCACAACGATCATTCTGCCACACAATACCTCAATGCTAACTAGGGGAATTTACACTTTAACGACTGTTGCTGGCTTTGACAATTAGGATTGTTCATTTGCATTAAAACTGCGGAACTATCCTTGCCCAAGCACATTCTCCAGGTTTTAGGAGCATCAACCGTTGGACTAGATCTGACCAATCTAAGTCTATGAGCAAGAACTGATGAAGCCTACTCGGTTGAGAGGCGAAACATCTTCCAAGACAAACCAAGCAGTCCAGTGGCGAACAATTGAACGCTCTGAGATGACAACGACCTGTATAAATTAGAACCTTCATAAGTATCTCTCTATATTGTATATCATTTACAATTAGTATTGTTAATTTGCATTAAAACTACGGAACTATCCTTGCCCAGGCACATTCTCCAGGTTTTAGGAGCATCAACCGTTGGACTAGATCCGACCAATCTAAGTCTATGAGCAAGAACTGATGAAGCCTCCTCGGATGAGAGGCGAAACATCTTCCAAAACAAACCAAGCAGTCCAGCGGCGAACAATTGAACGCTCTGAGATGACAACGACCTGTATAAATTAGAACCTTCATAGATATCTCTCTATATTGAATATAATTTACACTGTTACGTTGTCTATGGATGTTCTCATTTATTCAGGTTGTTATCATATCAGGGCATTTAATCGATCACAACTTGACTGTTTGGTTTGTGTTTGAAGACGTGTCGCCTCACATCCAAGTAGGCTTCAACACCTATATTGTTATTGCTGTATTATATAATACTGTATGTTGTAATCATACCTCAAAGAAAAGTATGCGTAAATTTGTGTGTCTTGAACGCATGGTGAATTGACATTAAGGACTCTCAAACATTGCATGTAAAATGTTTTGGTGATTTGCAATACCACTGAATTTCTTTCTGATATGATACCGAGTTAAATTCAAGCTGCTATTGGCAATACCAATCCGATGTTGATACTTTGTGCAAATATACCATACGGAATCATCTTCAAAGTATATAAAATCAAGGGGCGAAACAAATGATAGTTTTATTCTTCATTGAATGGAATATCTTATTTCTATTCAATTACATATGTAGTGTCATCAAATAGCTGACAATAAAATAATACAAAAATAATAAGAATCCTGAGGGGCTCATTTTAATCGCCAGTAATTTTCTTAAACAATTGAAAGACTAAATGACATGCATTACATATTTAACTACCGTAAATAAGACCCCACCAAATGCGTTCCATTTACACAAGCTCTGTGATTTAGTTACTTTACACTGTGTTCCTGTTAATGATATACATGATCTTAAACAACTCTAGAATCGCAAGCATCAATAGAGAATCGATAATAGACCTTAAAGATCTGGTACGGCAGTATCGATATTTCAGTACCGATTCGCACATCGCAATGAATAATTATATTTCTAATAATAAATGAGTGTGTATGGCTATTCTGTTTCCTAACTGCCACATCTTCTCTAAATGACTGGATACGATAATACTGAGCTTACATTTACTCCAAACAGGACCACCTCCACATTTGTAATGTCTAAAAGGTTTATCAGAAATGATTATGATGATGCCAACATAATTTCTTCCTGAAAATGAACTTTTTCAAGATGATGGTGCGCATAAGCTTTGCAGCTCTTTGTCATTTGACTGAAGAGTCTATGTTTTTTACTAGTCGGCAGGATCGAGAATACGACATAACCGTAACGTAAATGTATGATTGGCCTAGTGTGAGTATGCCCTTAATTGTCAAACAGAAAATAATTTACAAAATGTTTCATTAAGATTTTGGTGTATTTGTCGGACATGAAAGAAAGTCAGCAAAAGACAAGCCAACAAAATCAATATATACCTGGCAGGTACACTAACACTAATGCACAGCATGATCAATGGTGTCTTTAGGATACCAGTTAAGTTTAAAGGAGGGTAAAACTGATATGGATATAGAGTGCTTACAGGAAATGGCTTACTTGCACAAGCATACTTTATATGCTGTGCAGAGAGGCTGCTAAGTGAATGGTAATGGCTGCACTTACATAGCTTCTGTGTATCTTCATGGTACTCAAAGCGCCTTTAATACATTATCTCATTCACACGATGATTATGGCGCATGCTGCCATGGAAGTAAAGTAGCTCATTCAAACACTAACAATGCAATATCAGGATCAACAACAACTATTCTACCACCGGGTTTATGGTGTACTGAGCCATGCAAAGCCTTTTCTGACTCAGTTACTGATGCACAACTAAAACACTTTGTTGCAGCCCCTTTTTCAGTTATAACATTTAACATTGTTGGGGTTTTGTCAATATGATGCTATCACACAAATGAGTAAAAATGGATATAAAGTAGAGATGTCCGATAATATCGAACTGCCGATATTATCAGTATCGGTTTAAAAATTATCGGTATCTGTTTCAAAAAGTACAATTTATGACATTTTAAAACGCCACTGTGTACACGTTGCGTGCCGGCCCAATCACATAATATCTATGGCTTTTCACACAGATCACACTGAGGGTGGCTGTATAAACAACTTTAACACTGTTACAAATATGCGCCACTCTGTGAGCCCACACCAAACAAGAATGACAAACACACTTTTCGGGAGAACATCCGCACTGTAACACAACATAAACACAACAGAACAAATACCCAGAACCCCGTGCAGCAATAACTCTTCCGGGACGCTACAATATACAACCCTCGCTACACCCTGTCCCCACCTCCCACCATAAACCCCCCACCCTTCAACCACACCCACATTAACCTCCTCCTGCTCTCTGGAAGAGCATGTCCCAAATTCCAAGCTGCTGTTTTGAGGCACGTTTAAAAAAAAATGCACTTTGTGACTTCAATAATTAATATGGCAGTGCAATGTTGGCATTTTTTGCCATAACTTGAGTTGATTTATTTTGGAAAACCTTGTTGTAATGATAGTGTTTGACCACATGGTGGTAGTCATAGTCTACAAATGACTAGGAACCAATTATAATATGTGTCTGGCAGGACTCATCAGAGGTAGACACACCTTGTACGCACAAGGGTTGAAGAAGCATTGATTATATGTTATCGTTATTAAAAGAGTTCTACAAGACATTCAACGATGTGTTATTTAAAACAATAACATAACATCGTACCAGGAGTAAACGAAGATTCAATCAATCAATCAATCAATGTTTATTTATATAGCCCTAAATCACAAATGTCTCAAAGGACTGTACAAACCATTACGACTACGACATCCTCGGAAGAACCCACAAAAGGGCAAGGAAAACTGACACCCAGTGGGCAGGGAGAATTCACATCCAGTGGGACGCCAGTGACATTGTTGACTATGAGAAACCTTGGAGAGGACCTCAGATGTGGGCAACCCCCCCCCCCCCCTCTAGGGGACCGAAAGCAATGGATGTCGAGCGGGTCTAATATGATACTGTGAAAGTTCAATCCATAGTGGCTCCAACACAGCCACGAGAGTTCAGTTCAAAGCGGATCCAAGACAGCAGCGAGAGTCCCGTCCACAGGATACCATCCCAAGCGGAGGCGGATCAGCAGCGTAGAGATGTCCCCAACTGATACACAGGCGAGCGGTCCATCCTGGGTCCCGACGAGCGGTCCATCCTTGGTCCCGACTCTGGACAGCCAGTACTTCATCCATGGTCATCGGACCGGACCCCCTCCACAAGGGAGGGGGGGACATAGGAGAAAAAAGAAAAGAAGCGGCAGATCAGCTGGTCTAAAAAGGAGGTCTGTTTAAAGGCTAGAGTATACAGATGAGTTTTAAGGTGAGACTTAAATGCTTCTACTGAGGTAGCGTCTCGAACTGTTACCGGGAGGGCATTCCAGAGTACTGGAGCCCGAACAGAAAACGCTTTATCGCCCGCAGACTTTTTTGGGGCTTTAGGAATCACTAATAAAGTGGAGTATTGTGAAAAGCGACATGGATTTGAAGCCACCTGAACAGCTGAGGCTGAATGGAAATGTCGACAGCAATTGGCGCACCTTCAAGCAGCAGTTCCAACTGTACATGGCGGCTATGGGACTGCAGGACAAGCCGGATGCAAGGAAGGTAGCTTTACTGCTTACAATAGCAGGCCCACATGCCATTGTAGTTTACAACACTTTTGTGTTTGACAATCCAGATTACAAAAATAAGTTGTATGTTGTCATTGAGAAGTTTGATGCTCATTGCTCTCCCAAGAAGAATGAGACATATGAAAGATACAGTCAAGAAAATAAGTATTTGAACACCCTGCTATTTTGCAAGTTCTCCCACTTAGAAATCATGGAGGGGTCTGAAATTTTTACGGTAGGTGCATGTCCACTGTATGAGAGATAACCTAAAAAGAAAAATCCAGAAATCACAATATATGATTTTTTAAATAATTTATTCGTGTGATACAGCTGAAAATAAGTATTTGAACACTTGTCTATTAGCTAGAATTCTGACCCTCAAAGACCTGTTAGTCCGCCTTTAAAAGTCCTCCTCCACTCCACTGTATCATCCTGAATCAGATGCACCTGTGTGAGGTCGTTAGCTGCATAAAGACACCTGATTACCCCATACAATCAGTAAGACCCAAACATTCAGCATGGCTAAGAGCAACGTGCTGTACAAAGACACCAGAGACAAAATTGTACAACTCCACAAGGATGGAAAGGGGTACGGAGAAATTGCCAAGCATCTTGTTTGAAAAAGGTCCACTGTTGGAGCAATCATTAGAAAATGGAAGAAGCTAAACATGGCGGGTTCTTCCGAGGATGTTGTAGTCATAATGATTTGTGCAGTCCTTTGAGACATTTGTGATTTGGGGCTATATAAATAAACATTGATTGATTGATTGAATCTCAATCGGAGTGGAGCCCCATGAAAGATATAACCTGGTGAGGTATCAATGATGCTAAGAAAGGTGAGGAATCAGCCCAGGACTACACGACAGGATTTGGTCATTGACCTGACAAGAGCTGGGACCACTGTTTCCATGGTCACTGTTGGTAATAAACTAAGACGTCATGGTTTGAAATCATGCATGGCACGGAAGGTTCCCCTGCTTAAACCAGCACATGTTAAGGCCCGTCTTAAGTTGGCCAATGACCATTTGGATGATCCAGAGGAGTCATGGGAGAAAGTTTTGTGGACAGATGAGACCATAATTCACCTTTTTGGTCATAATTCCATTATGTGTGTTTGGAGGAAGAAGAATGATGCGTACCATCCCAAGAAGACCATCCCTACTGCGAAGCATGGGGGTGGTTGCATCATGCTTTGGGGGTGTTTTTCTGCTCATGGGACAGGGCGACTACTGTATTAAGGAGAGGATGACTGCAGCCATGTATTGTGAGATTTTGGCCAAAATCTTCCTTTCCTCAGTCAGATCATTGAAGATGAGTCAATGACCCAAAGCACACAGCCAGGAAAACCAAGAAGTGGCTTCGCAAGAACCATATCAAGGTTTTGGAGTGGCCTAGCCAGTCTCCAGACCTAAATCCAATTGAAAATCTTTGGAGGGAGCTGAAAGTCTGTGTTACTCAGCGACAGCCCAGAAATCTGACTGATCTAGAGAAGATATGTGTGGAGGAGTGGGCTAAAATCCCTCCTGCAGTCTGTGCAAACCTTGTGAAGAACTACAGGAAACGTTTGACCACTGTAATTGCAAACAAAAGCTACTCTACCAAATATTAATGTTGGTGTTCAAATACTTTTTTTCAGCTTTATCACTCAAATAAATTGACACATAGATTGTGATTTCTGGATTTTTCTTTTTAGGTTATCTCTCATTCAGTGGACATGCACCTACCGTGAACATTTCAGACCCCTCCATGATTTCTAAGTGGGAGAACTTGCAAAAAAGCAGGATGTTCAAGTACTTATTTTCTTGACTGTATGTGTTCTGTTCAAGAGTGCAAGCTCATGGAAAAAAAGTGTTGACAGTTTTATGACTGATTTGAGGCTGAAAGCACAAACATGCAACTTTGCTACACTGAAAGACTCTATGATAAGGGACCAAATTGTATGTGGCATAGAAGACAAAAAAGTCAGAGAAAGACTTTTGAGAGAGACAGAATTGTCGTTGGAGAATGCCATTAAAATTTGTCATGCAGCAGAATTGTCACAGATGCATGTCAAGACGTTTGGTGAAATGGCGTCCACCGCAGCCAGCAGCGTGGCAGGTGACAACGTGTGTGTCGTGTCAAGGGGATGGAAGTTGCAACCTGCACAGCAGAAGAGCGACGTCATGTTCCAATGGAAGCGCTGTGGATCGCAGTACAAGCCAAAGCAGTATCCAGCATTTAGTAAGCAGTGTTCCAAATGCAATGGAAAAAATCCCTTTGCCAAACAATGTTTTGCAAAAGGTAAACCATGCGCTAAAAAGTAAAAATCTGTCAATGTAGTGGAGGACACTGATCTGGTGAAACATTCTTCGTTGGCCTAGTGAACAGTGAAAATGAAACTGAAGAAGAAGTCATTACTGTTGATAAAGACAAGTGGATTGCATCGCTACAAATAAATGGAACTCTAGTTATCATGAAACTAGATACTGATTAGCATGTCAGACATCAAGGAGATGAGAGAAAAGCCGAACATCCACAAAAAGACAGTTGCACTGAAAGACTACAATGGTCGTAGAATTGACAGTCTGGGAACATGCAAATTGAGAGTCACTGCAAAAGGAAAAGTGCACCACCTGCTATTTTCAGTTGTCACTGAAGAACGTGATTCATTATTGGGTGACCAAGCATGTGAAATTTTAGGACTGGTAAAAAGAGTGTATCTTGTGAACACAGATGTGAGCGCTCAAAAAATTGAAACTGATTCAATAATGCAGAACAAAGCTGGTGTGTTCGCTGGTTTTGGTGCTTTACCATTTACATACAAAATACAGCTTAAAGAGCAGGCACGTCCAGTTGTCCATGCAGCGCGAAGAGTTCCAGCAGCACTTAAAGAGCGTCTCAAAAAGGAACTGGACCGGATGACAACACTGGATGTTATAAAGAAAATTGAAGGAGCCAACAGATTGGGTAAACTCCATGGTCTGTGTGAAGGAGAAAAATGGCAATCTAAGAATATGCATTGATCCAAAAGACTTGAATGAAAAAACGTGAGCACTACCAAATACCAAAATGTGAAGAAATAATCAGTGAGATGGCTGGCGCAAAAATTTCTCAAAATTGGATGCGTCAAATGGCTTTTGGCAAATCAAACTAGACAAAAAAACAGTAGCAAATACTGCATTTTCAGCACGCCTTTTGGTCGCTTTTGCTTCCAAAGCCTACCATTTGGGATAAAATCTGCATCAGAAATATTCCATCCAGCAATGGAACATATTTGGGGCGGTATGGCGTAGTGGGTAGAGCGGCCGTGCCAGAAACCTGAGGGTTGCAGGTTCGCTTCCCACCTATGGACATCAAAGTCGCTGCCGTTGTGTCCTTGGGCAGGACACTTTACCCTTTGCCCCCGGTGCCGCTCACACCGGTGAATGAATGATGAATGAATGATTGGTGGTGGTCGGAGGGGCCGTAGGCGCAAACTGGCAGCCACGCTTCCGTCAGTCTACCCCAGGGCAGCTGTAGCTACTGATGTAGCTTACCACCACCAGGTGTGAATGAATGATGGGTTCCCACTTCTCTGTGAGCGCTTTGAGTATATAACAATAGAAAAGTGCGATATAAATCTAATCCATTATTATTATTATTATTATTATTATTATACATATCATTGAAGGCTTGGAAGGCATGCGAGCGTACATCGACAACATTGCTGTGTGGGGAAAAACAGCAAAAGAACACAGTGAAAAGCTGACCAAAGTGTTGGAAAGAATACAGAAATATGGACTCAAATTAAACAAAAAGAAGTGTCAGTTTGGAGTGTCAGAAATAATGTTTCTGGGAGACAAGCTCAGTGCACATGGCGTTCAACCTGGTGATGAAAAAATACACACCAAACAAATAATTCCAAGTCCCACAGACAAGACAGGTGTACAGCGTATATTGGGTGTGGTCAACTATATTGGCAAATTCATCTCAAACCTTGCTGTGAAAACATCCTGCATTCGTGAACTCCTTCACAATGACACGGAGTTCAAGTGGACATACAGGCACGAGAATGAATGGCAGAGACTGAAGGAAACACTCACTACTGCACCTGTGCTGACGTTCTTCGACCCTACAAAGAAAACAAAGGTGTCAACAGATGCTTCAAAAGATGGACTGGGTGGATTTTTACTACAGGCTGATGGTGAACACTGGAAACCAGTAGCCTATGCATTACAATCCATGACACAGGCTGAATGTAGGTATGCTCAGATAGAAAAAGGAATGTCTGGGGTTAGCATATGGCCTGCAGAGCTTCCACAACTACAGTATGTTTATGGTCTCCCTACCTTCACTGTAGAAACAGACCATCGTCCACTACCTATAATATGGGCTTTCTAAACATCAGATTTTTGTCTCCCAAAACGTTATTAGTCAATGAGGTCATTAGAGACAACAACCTTAACGTCATCGGTCTTAGCTAAACCTGGCTTAAACCAGATGACTTTTTTGCGATAAATGAGGCATCCCCTCCTGACTATACGAATGTGCATATTGCCCGTCACCTTAAAAGGGGAGGGGGTGTCGCACTAATATACAACGAAAACTTTAACTTTAGTCCTAACTTAAATAATAAATATGAATCGTTTGAGGTGCTTTCTATGAAGTCTGCCACACCTCTGCCTCTGTGCCTGACCATTATCTACCGCCCCCCAGGGCCCTATTCGGACTTTATTAGTGAATTCTCAGAGTTTGTTGCTGATCTAGTGACGCACGCCGATAATATAATTATAATGGGGGACTTTAATATCCATATGAATACCCCATTGGACCCACCGTGCGTGGCGCTCCAGACTATAATTGATAGCTGTGGTTTTACACAAATAATAAATGAACCGACGTATCGCAGCGGTAATACGATAGACCTAGTGCTTGTCAGAGGTATCACCGTTTCCAAAGTTATGATACTCCCGTATACTAAAGTAATGTCCGATCATTACCTTATAAAATTCGAAGTTCAGACTCATGTTCGGCAAGCTAATAATAATAATAACTGCTATAGCAACCGCAACATTAATGCTGCCACAACGACGACTCTTGCGGACCTACTGCCCTCGGTAATGGCACCGTTCCCAAAGTATGTGGGCTCTATTGATAACCTCACTAACAACTTTAACAACGCCCTGCGCGAAACCATTGATAGTATAGCACCGCTGAAGTTAAAAAAGGCTCCAAAAAGGCGTACGCCATTGTTTACTGAAGAAACTAGAGCTCAGAAATTATTATGTAGAAAGCTGGAACGCAAATGGCGCACGACTAAACTTGAGGTGCACCATCAAGCATGGAGTGATAGTTTAATAACTTATAAACGCATGCTTACCTTAGCTAAAACTAATTATTACTCAAATCTCATCCGCATTAATAAAAACGATCCAAAATTTTTGTTTAGTACAGTAGCATCGCTAACCCAACAAGGGACTCCTTCCAGTAGCTCCACCCATTCGGCAGATGACTTTATGAAGTTCTTTAATAAGAAAATTGAACTTATTAAAAAGGAGATTAAAGACAATGCGTCTCAGCTACAACTGGGTTATAGTAACACAGATACGACTGTATATACGGCGGATACTGCAAATATCCAAAATAGTTTCTCTCGTTTTGATGAAATAACATTAGAAGGATTGTTACAACGTGTAAATGGAATAAAACAAACAACATGTTTACTTGACCCACTTCCTGGGAAACTTATCAAGGAGCTTTTTGTATTATTAGGTCCATCAGTGCTAAATATTATAAACTTATCACTTTCCTCGGGCACTGTTCCCCTAGCATTCAAAAAAGCGGTTATTCATCCTCTCTTTAAAAGACCTAACCTCAATCCTGACCTCATGGTAAACTACCTTCCCTTTATTTCGAAAATCCTTAAAAAATTTGTTGCAGAGCAGCTAAATGAACACTTAGCGTTTAACAATCTATGTGAAACCTTTCAATCCGGTTTCAGGGCAAATCACTCGACTGAGACAGCCCTCGCAAAATTGACTAATGATCTATTGCTAACAATGGACTCTGATGCGTCATCTATGTTGCTGCTCCTCGATCTTAGAGCTGCTTTCGATATCGTCGATCATAATATTTTATAAGAGCGTATCAAAACACAAATTGGTATGTCAGACTTAGCCCTGTCATGGTTTAACTCTTATCTTACTGATAGGATGCAGTGCGTCTCCCATAACAGTGTGACCTCGGACTATGTTAAGGTAACGTGTGGAGTTCCCCAGGGTTCGGTCCTTGGCCCTGTACTCTTCAGTATCTACATGCTGCCGCTGGGTGACGTCATACGCAAATATGGTATTAGCTTTCACTGTTATGCTGATGACACCCAACTCTACATGCCCCTAAAGCTGACCAACACGCCGGACTGTAGTCAGTTGGAAGCGTGTCTTAATGAAATTAAACAATAGATGTCCGCTAACTTTTTGCAACTTAATGCCAAAAAAACGGAAATGCTGATTATCGGTCCTGCTAGACACCGACCTCTATTTAATAATACAACTTTAACATTTGACAACCAAATAATAAAACAAGGTGACTCTGTAAAAAATCTGGGTATTATCTTCGACCCAACTCTCTCCTTTGAGTCACACATTAAAAGCGTTACTAAAACGGCCTTCTTTCATCTCCGTAATATCGCTAAAATTCGCTCCATTTTGTCCACTAAAGACGCCGAGATCATTATCCATGCGTTTGTTACGTCTCGTCTCGATTACTGTAACGTATTATTTTCGGGTCTCCCCATGTCTAGCATTAAAAGATTACAGTTGGTACAAAATGCGGCTGCTAGACTTTTGACAAGAACAAGAAAGTTTGATCATATTACGCCTATACTGGCTCACCTGCACTGGCTTCCTGTGCACTTAAGATGTGACTTTAAGGTTTTACTACTTACGTATAAAATACTACACGGTCTAGCTCCAGCCTATCTTGCCGATTGTATTGTACCATATGTCCCGGCAAGAAATCTGCGTTCAAAAGACTCCGGCTTATTAGTGATTCCTAAAGCCCCAAAAAAGTCTGCGGGCGATAAAGCGTTTTCTGTTCGGGCTCCAGTACTCTGGAATGCCCTCCCGGTAACAGTTCGAGATGCTACCTCAGTAGAAGCATTTAAGTCTCACCTTAAAACTCATCTGTATACTCTAGCCTTTAAATAGACCTCCTTTTTAGACCAGTTGATCTGCCGCTTCTTTTCTTTCTCCTATGTCCCCCCCTCCCTTGTGGAGTGGGTCCGGTCCGATGACCATGGATGAAGTACTGGCTGTCCAGAGTCGAGACCCAGGATGGACCGCTCGTCGGGACCCAGGATGGACCGCTCGCCTGTATCGGTTGGGGACATCTCTACGCTGCTGATCCGCTTGAGATGGTTTCCTGTGGACGGGACTCTCGCTGCTGTCTTGGATCCGCTTGAACTGAACTCTCGCGGCTGTGTTGGAGCCACTATGGATTGAACTTTCACAGTATCATGTTAGACCCGCTCGACATCCATTGCTTTCGGTCCCCTAGAGGGGGGGGTTGCCCACATCTGAGGTCCTCTCCAAGGTTTCTCATAGTCAGCATTGTCACTGGTGTCCCACTGGATGTGAATTCTCCCTGCCCACTGGGTGTGAGTTTTCCTTGCCCTTTTGTGGGTTCTTCCGAGGATGTTGTAGTCGTAATGATTTGTGCAGTCCTTTGAGACATTTGTGATTTGGGGCTATATAAATAAACATTGATTGATTGACATTGATTGATTGATAGTTTCCATCGTCAAGAAAAACCTGAATGACATGACACCACAGATACAACGTTTCATGATGAAGATGCAGCCATATGATTTTCAGCTCATCTACACACCTGGAAAGCACTTGATACTGGCTGATGCACTCTCAAAAGCACCCATGGAACACAGCGTCAGTGCTACTGAAGAGGATGTACAAAACCATGTGAATATGGTGTCAGCTGCACTTCCAGTGTCAGACATAAAATCACAACAAATCGCTGAGGAAACGGTCAAAGATGAAGAGTTGCAGCGTGTTATTACCAACATGCAGAATGGATGGCCCCCACGTTCCAGCCCACGGTTCTTCCATGTTACAGGTGAACTAAGTGTTGTGGATGGACTTTTACTGAAGCAAAACCGAAAAGTCATTCCACAAACATTGAGGCAGGATATACTACAAAGAATCCATAAAGGTCATCATGGGGTTGAAAAGTGCAAGAGATGAACACACGACACTGTATACTGGCCTGGAATCAACAAAGACATTGACAACACGATTGACAGATGTTCAACATGTCAAAAATACAGAAACAATCAAACCAAAGAACCCATGATATTGCCTGACATTCCTACTGCACCATGGCAAAAAGTGGGTATGGACTTGATTCATTTGAAGGACAAAGAGTATGTTGTTGTAATTGACTACTATTCTAATTTCCCTGAAATGACTTTGCTATCAAGCACATCGTCAAACTGTGTGATCACGCATGTCAAATCTATATTTGCTTGACTCGGTGTACCGCATACTGTGATGAGTGACAATGGACCATGTTTCAACAGCTAAGAGTGGCAGCAATTTGCAAAACACTATGATTTCAGACACGTGACGTCAAGGCCTCTGTACGCACAGTCAAATGGAAAGGCTGAGAAAGGAGTACATATTCTCAAACAAACTTTTGAAGAAAGCAGTGGATATTAACTCTGATCCATACTGAGCACTACTTAGTTACAGAGCAACACCTCTTCAGTGTGGCTTGTCACCCTCTGAACTACTGATGAACAGAAAGCTTCGTACTACACTTCCAAGTATGTCAACACCAAGGCAGAGTCAAAAAGTATCACGAAAGCTAAAGCAACGAAAGCTGAAGCAGAAGTCGTTTTATGACAAAGCAGCCAAATCGCTCCCACCACTATCATCAAGTGAGACAGTGAGAATTGAAAATCCTGGTGGCTGGAAAACAAAAGCTGCTGTTCTCCAAGAAACGTCACCACGATCATATACTGTGAAGACTGAAGAAGGACAAATACTATGTCGAAATCGTCACAGTTTGCTGAATGTTGCAGAGACTGTTTCAAACCAAGAAACAGCTGAGTCCGAGGTTTCATCTACACCTACTGACTTTGAAACAATGCCAATAAATGAAGATGTGACTGATGATCCTGAACCTGTGTTGAGAAGATCAGCAAGGCAGATCAAGAAACCTGTAGATGATGACTACGTGTATTATTGAATTATTTTAATTTCAACTGATTGACAAGCTAAAGAGGTAATGTTTTCTAAAATACTTTAAATGTTCTCTGATACTGTGGTGCATGGATAGTTTTTGTAAAGATTGCATATTCATGTGGTCAAGAAAGAAAAACAAGTTATTTTTTTTAATACATGACATTGTATTAGCAATGTGTGCTTAACTTAGAAAGGGGGATGTAACTTAAAAAGGGGGATGTAGTGATAGGGTTTGACAACTGGTGGTAGTAATAGTCTACAAATGACTAGGAATCAATTATAGTATGTGTCTAGCAGGACTCATCAGAGGTAGACACACCTTGTACGCACGAGGGTTGAAGAAGCGTTGGTTATATGTTATCGTTATTAAAAGACAGTTCTACAAGACATTCAACGATGTGTTATACAAAACAATAACATAACACTTAATACATTGTTTAATGAATCCAGTGGGACATCACAACAAAATTAGGCATAATGTGCTATTTCCACCACTATATGGATCGTTTTTTGATTGATTGATTGAAACTTTTATCATTAGATTGCACAGTATAGTATAGTATACACAGTATAGTACGGTGTCGGTTGACATAGGAATCGGTAATTAAGAGTTGGACAATATCGAAATATCGGATATCGGCTAAAAAAGCCATTATCGGACACCTCAAAGATATAGTACTCCATAAACTGGAACCCCAGAGGTCGGCGAAGGGATAGGCCAGAACACACTTAGTGAAGGAACAGTCCACAAAAGATATTCACTCCACCTCAGGGAGGATAGAAAAAACACTTGAATGCTAGGCGCAGTATAAAAAGACCAAAACACGTACCTGGACTTGGAAGTCAAGCAAGGCATGCAACGTGGGAGAGCAGAGAACAATAACCAGCAAGAAACAGCTGCCTGTGCCTAGCTTATGTAGTCCATGGATAGCTACAGCTGTGCCCTGATGGTCCGCCCCTCGCCCTGGAAGAATGAATAGAGAAAAAAAAAGCACAAAAGGGAAAATGCAGGGACAAAACAATAGGGAAGGCCACCTGGCGACTTACCTGGCTACTCCCGAAAATCATGAACGGAAAATGTTAGGTCTAGAATAAGGGAAAAAGAAACCCAGGATCAATCCTCAAGTCTGTAACCTTCCCAGTCAACCTGAAACTGGAAACCTCTGCCCCTTCTCCTCACGTCGAGAAAGGCCTTGGATGTACAGTAAATGCAGGATGACTTTCAATAAGACTGGAAGGAGAAGGAGGACCTTCCGGAGGGCTCAAGAGGCTGGAGGTAAAGGGCTTGAGTAGAGAGACATTGAAAGAGGGATCTATCCTGAGAGAGTCCAGAAGATGGAGTTGAACAGCAGAGGAATTGATTACTTGCTCAATGGGATAAGGACCTAAAACCATGGCTGCAGTTTCGTGGAGTCCACCTGACGGGGTAGGTCGTGAGATGAAAACCACACCCTCTGATCAGGCTTGTATTCCGGTGCTGTGCTGCGCTGCGGTGAACTGTTGACCACCTCAATACTCTCTATGGGAGTTTACCCAACCAGTCTATATGTGTGTTTTGGACCTGAAAAAGGTGTGTCCCTCGGTAAGTCATGTGGAGAGTGTTCAGATAGTATGGGGTATTGGACCGCCTAAGTGTGTCAGTCTGCTGCCTGTATGATCAGTGTCAGAGCTTGGTCTGCACTGTTGGCAGTTAGTCGGACCCGTTTCCAGTGAGGGTTGGACGCCCCCAGGGTTGCCCTTGGTCACAGATTTTGTTTACAACTTTTATGAACACAATTTTTAGACGCAGTCTGGGTGTTGGTTTAGGGTCACTACTTTTTGCGGATCATGTGGTCCTGCTTGCTTAGTCTGACCAGGATCATTAACTCTCACTGGATCGATTAGTAGCTGATTGTGAAGCAACTGGGATGAAAATCAGCACTTCCAAGTCTGAGTCTATTGTTGTGGCCCGGAAACGGTGCCATCTCCGAGTTGGGGATGAGATCCTGCCCCAAGTGGAGGAGTTCAAGTTTCTTTTGGGGCCTTGTTCATGAACGAGGCAAGAGTGGATTGTGAGATCAACAGTCGGATTGTGAAGCATCTGCTGTAATGCGGACCCCGTATCGGCCCATCGTGGTGAAGAAGGAACTAAACCGAAAGGCAAAGTTCTCAATTTACCGGTCGATCTGCGACCCTATTCTCACTTATGGTCATGAGCTTTGGGTCATTATCCAAAGAACAAGATCATTGGTAAAAGGGACGGCGTGGCGCAGTGGAAAAATTGGCCGCGTGCAACCCAAGGGTCCCTGGTTCAATCCCCACCTAGTACCAACCTTGTCACGTCCGTTGTGTCCTGAGCAAGACACTCCACCCTTGCTCCTGATGGGTGCTGGTTAGCGCCTTGCATGACAGCTCCCTCCATCAGTGTGTGAATGTGTGTGTGAATGGGTAAACGTGGAAGTAGTGTCAAAGCGCTTTGAGTACCTTGAAGGTAGAAAAACGCTATACAAGTACAACCCATTTATCATTTATTTAAAGCAGCCGAAATTAGTTTCTTTCCTCGGGTGGCAGGGCTCTACTTTAGAAATAGGGTGAGAAGCTTGTCATTCAAGAGGAGCTCAAAGTAAAGTCGCTGCTCCTCCACATCGAGAGGCGCCAGATGAAGTGGTTCGGGCATCTGGTCAGGAAGCCCCCCAAATGCAGTATATTTAGCATCAAAAGTAAAAGTATTATTTATCCAAAAATAGTCTTCTTTGTTGTTTGTTACCAAGTCTGCCATGATTTGAAATCACACTCAATGTTTGTTCCAGAAGTAGGAACAAAAATTTGTTGTCAGAAGTCAGACGTGCGCTGCTACGGAAACAGAAATCAATGCACAAAATAAGTCAGTCCCGGAATTGATTAAAATAACCATAATACGGTAAATATTGAACATTTTACATATTGTTAAGAAGGTGTCTGTTACCACATTATATATGGACTTGCAGTGTGTATATAAAACGTTGTTGAGGTTTTTGAAGCTGTTTGAGAGGGCCTTGAAGGTCACAACAGTGACTCCCATTAGCTGCATCTTTCAATCTTTTTTATCATCTTTAAAATCGTAAAAAAAAAGATGTGTGTTCTTGTCTCTCATAAATATTGTGAACGATGCAGTTCCCCTTTATGATCCTGAGCATATCAGTATGTGGAATTAAATTATGCAATGAATTAAGCAAAGAAGTCAAATAAAGTTGATATCATCCAATTTTGGGGCTTCACGGTGGCAGAGGGGTTAGTGCGTCTGCCTCACAATACGAAGGTCCTGCAGTCCTGGGTTCAATCCCAGGCTCAGGATCTTTCTGTGTGGAGTTTGCATGTTCTCCTCGTGAATGCGTGGGTTCTCTCCGGGTACTCCGGCTTCCTCCCACTTCCAAAGACATGCACCTGGGGATAGGTTGATTGGCAACACTAAATTGGCCCTAGTGTGTGAATGTGAGTGTGAATGTTGTCTGTCTATCTGTGTTGGCCCTGCGAAGAGGTGGCGACTTGTCCATGGTGTATGCTCCCTTCCGCCCGATTGTAGCTGAGATAGGCGCCAGCGCCCCCCGCGACCCCAAAAGGGAATAAGCGGTAGAAAATGGATGGATGGATGGATCATCCAATTTAAGAAACTGTTCAAACTCAAAGTGTTTACAAAGTACAAAGAAAAGGAATCCTAAAAAAACAACTTGATTATGTGAATTAATTTTGAATTATTTATTTAGAACTTAAACATATATTAATAATGGATTTAAATTCTGAATAAATTGAGAAAAATAAGTGGACAAATGTGTTTGTAATTGCTATCAAATGGAAAAGGGGTAGGATTAAATAAACTCAGTTTAAGCTTGCTTTAATGAGAAACCGGAAAATATGGGATGTTTCATATTGTAACTGTATGCATGTGCGAAATAAACTTAAACCATAAACCATGTGTGCTTTTGTATTCAACTATATCGGTAATGCCATTTCTGTTGTTCACCAGAAAGACAGGGTTAGACAATCAAAGCATCACGTTGTACAGCCAAATTATGGAAAAAGTTAACCATTTTAAATATCATACACCTTTCATTGGACCAAAAAGACAGAAAGGGTGTAAGTTAAATGTAAAAAGATAATAATATTAATAAGAACTGGGAAAGATTAGGGAGCATTAAAACGATTACTGATTTAATTTGTGGCAAAACATTTCAGGAGGTAGACTGTGTAAGCAAATTTTTGTAAACACACAAACGCACACAAACACACGCACACAAACAAATCTATGTAGCCAGACACATTAGTAGCTAAGTGAGCTGTGTGTGACTCATTTATATTTTTATTTCAGAGGTATGACTGAAATAATGGCCTTCCCTAATATGTCTCCCAATTTTTTAAATCACTGTGGCCACTATACTATCGGCATTACTGTCATTACGGAATGAGCTTGAAGCCAAATAGAATGCTTGTTTTCATCACCACTGCCAGAGGGAATATTTGTCTTGATTCTATTAAAAAACAGAACTGTTGGGCAAAAAACTCAAACATATTTTAGAAGTTGGTATGTGGTAGTCTTATTTGGGGACGATGTTAGAGGGTGGCTACCTGACTTCAAGCCCTTGATGTGAATTTTACTGTTGAGGAGGCGAAAATAAATCTTGGAAGTAACATGCAGTACAGAGTCCAACAGAGAGGCGGCAGCTGCATAAAGAAACCTGTGCAGTGGGTTTACATAACTCAGGTATGGAACTTTAGTTATTGTTAGAGCGTTTCGGTTCTCCTATGATTTTCCATTGTTGTAGGTGGTGGCACTAAGAAGCCACAGATGAAGACATAACGCTCGATTGCAGATTTGAAAACAAAGTCTGGATGTCAATAAAAAAAATTAGCTCTATCTTTCAAAATTTCTCTTTTGACTCCCGTCCCTTCACGCTAGATTGGTGACCCTGACGTCAGTCCCGCTGAAGTTTCCGAGACTGAACGGGACATCTAACAAAGCGATGTGGCAAGTTCCGGCAATCTTAAATTGCCGGACTTTGCCTGTGCAACATGGTTTGCACAGGCAGAGGCTCAGTTTGCGCCTCCGTGGTACTACAGACAATGCTGTGCACTATAACATGTCGTGTCAGCGCTTGGGAGCTCCACTGCAGCCAGAGTAGTAAGTTTCAGTACATTTCCTTATGCCCAGGATATGCGGGGCTCAAGGCGGGGTGGGGCAGGGGGCGTGGCTAAGAGGGGAGGAGTATATTTACAGCTGTTGTGTGCGCAGGTGTGCACTGCACTCTCGAAAAGCTGTAGATGTTATTGTCACATATGCATGATTGATTAATTGATTGAAACTTTTACTAGTAGATTGTACAGTACAGTACATATTCCGTACAATTGACCACTAAATGACGGTGTGGCCCAGTGCCTTGCATGGCAGCTCCCTCCATCAGTGTGTGAATGTGTGTGTGAATGGGTAAATGTGGAAGTAGTGTCAAAGCGCTTTGAGTACCTTGAAGGTAGAAAAAAGCGCTATACAAGTACAACCCATTTGTCATTTATTTTATTTATGTAAATGGTAACACCCAAATAAGTTTTTCAACTTGTTTAAGTCTGGGTCCACTTTAATCAATTCCTGGTACAAATATATACTATCAGCATAATAGTCATCACACAAGTTAATCATCATGGTGTATACATTGAATTATTTACATTATTTACAATCCGGGGGGTGGGATGAGGAGCTTTGGTTGATATCAGCACTTCAGTCATCAACAATTGCATCAACAGAGAAATGGACATTGAAACAGTGTAGGTCTTACTTAGTAGGATATGTACAGCGAGCAGACAACATAGTGAGTTCAGATAGCATAAGAACAAGTATATACATTAGAAATACTTTCCATTATTCCATTATTCCATTATTCCATTAGGTTATTTACAATCCGGGGAGATGGTATGTGAATGGAGGAGGGTATTAGTAAAGGGTTGAAGTTGCCTGGAGGTGTTGTGGTGAATGTACAGTAGATGGCAGTATTGTCTTGTTTAAGAGTGTCACAACATTGCTTTTTACAGCAGACAAACTGCTGTTGTTGTGTGTTGTTACCGCGCTGGGAGGACGTTAATGAAACTTCCTAACAATAAATCCACATGAGAAACCAAGAACTCGCCCTCGATTATTCTACAGTTATAACGTCATTGGTCAGACACGCTGTGTATATTGTGGGAAAGCGGACGTGAAAACAGGCTGTCCTCACTCAGGCCCACATGGAGCTGGTGGGGGCGTGGCCTCCAGCTCCGACTGAATTTCGGGAGATTTTCGGGAGAAAACTCGTCCCGGGAGGTTTTCGGGAGAGGCTCTGAATTTCGGGAGTCTCCTTTCCGGGAGGGTTGGCAAGTATGGCCTTGCCGCTAGCATCCATGCTGGGACTACCGCCGCCACAATGGTGCCACCATGCCCGACCGCTACCTGGTCCCTCACATTCAGGACTTCTCTGCGCATCTGGCGGGGAATCTCCAGTTTTCTAAGGTGGACCTGCTACTAGGTTACAACCAAGGCCCTATGCCCCCTGCAGACATCCCTAAAACGGCTCTCATGACTCCTTTTGGGTTGTTCGAGTTCCTCGGAATGCCTTTCGGGCTAAATATGAGGCCAATACTTCCAATGGCTGATGGATTAGGTGCTTAGAGACATGCTCTTTGTTTTCGTCTTCTTAGTCAATGTCCTTGTCGCCACCTCCTTTGGAGGAGGAGTACCTGACACATCTCCAGGACCTCTTTACGAGGCACGGCCAGCACAGCCTGATCATTAAACCAGAGTGTGTATTTTGAGTGCCATCCAGCCAGTTTCTTAGGAACCTCACCAGCAAGGCCATACCACTGCTGTCGAATGTGGAAGCCATTTCCACCTTTCCCCACCCAGGCTTGTCCCAAGGGCTCAGAACATTTCTCTAGATTCATCAATTCATCCGTCAGGCAGCTCACATCATGCACCCTCTGTAGGAGGTTCTTCAGGGCAGGACCCCCAACCAGGATGTCGAGGACACGAAGGCTGCACTGTGCCGGGTCACTATGTTGGTCCACACGTCCCTGGAAGTCCCTGTCGCTCTCACTACTGATGCATCCGACTAAGCTGTTGACGCTATGTTCGAGCAGCGGGTCAACGGCGCTTGGCATCCGCTTGCCTTTTTCAGAAGCCAGCTATTTCCCAGAGAGTGTAAATACAGCACCTTTGACAAGGAGCTCCTTGGCGTCTGGTTGACAATCCGCTACTTGTGCTTCATCCCGTAAGGCAGTGGTTTACTGTTTTTGTGGACCACAAACCCCTCACCTTCTAAATGTCGAACGTGGCCAAGCCATGGTCCGCCCGCCAGCAACGCCAGCTGTTGCCTAATTCGGCGTACACCACAGACATCCGACACAGCGCGGACAAGTTCAATGTGGTTGCAGACTGCCTCCCCAGAAGTATCGTCACCACAATGCAGCTGGGTCTTTACTACTCGCATATGGGGGCAAAACAAGCCTCTCACCACCGGATTCAGACGCGCATATGTTCGGACACAGTGCCTGTAGGAGGTCGCAGTTGGTGACTTGAGGTCAGGCTGTGATGTATTCTCTCAACTGTTCAGCCTAGACCCCTAATCATTTATATTTATATATACATATATATATATATATATATATATATATATATATATATATATATATATATATATATATATATATATATATATATATATACATATATATATATATATATATATATATATATATATATATATATATATGATTGCATTTACAGGTAAATAAATTAAACTAGACAGTACAAAAGTTATACACGGTGTCAGCAATACAAGTAAATAAAATAAATAAAGAATAACAACAATGAAATAAAAAAGTAAATAGGTTTTCTTATTGCACTTATGTCTTATTGCACCTAGGGTTATTGCACACTTTTTCCATATTAACCATTTACGAACCAAAGTGTTGCGAAAAATGTCCTTATTGAATAAAGCCAAATACGTTCTACATCACTAACCACGCCACATTCTTTTTTGTTCAATAGTTCCATATCTGACCTGCTGCGCAGAAGTGTGGTAAAATAATCACATAAGCACACTATATCCACTCATCACCTTGCAGAAGAAAGCTATAAGGATCATTCATAAGGTAAGATGTAGGAAACACATAAATAAATGTTTCTTACATTCAAAACTACTAAAATTTGAAAATCTTAGTTTCTAAATTGTAGATATCTGAACTGTTCGTTATTATGTAATCTTGTCTTTCAGTGTTTGAAAATACTGCTATTCATTATTTTCAATGACATAAGCTATTGCTTTTATACCTTTCATTGTCCACTGTTTAAATGTGAGATCTATATCCTGGCTTGAAGCGGGTGTCAAATGCTTTCTATCGAAGAACTTTCTGGCCATTCCTTAGTTTTAAAGGTTTAATAAACACAAACCAATGTTCCAGAAGGTTTTGGGATTATTTTATCTATTAACTGTTAAGGAGTGATTGCACCGGAAAACAATGAGAATGTGTTTAATTTCCTTCCATTTTGCTACATCGTTATCATTATTCCAACAAAAGACGTACCGAAACAGAGCTGCATAAAAATACTCTTTCAAATTTGGGAGTGCCATTCACCCTTTGTGTTTCGATAATTTGAGTGTTAATAATCTCACCTTCGGTATGTTGCCACCCCAGACAAACCTGGATATAAATGTATCCCAGGCTGTAAACTGACTCTGCGGGACCTCTACTGGTAGGGCTTGAAATATGTCCAAAAACCTTGGTAATATCCATCCATCTATTTTTTTACCGCTTATTCCCTTTTGGGTTGCGGGGGGCGCTGGTGCCTATCTCAGCTACAATCGGGCGGAAGGCGGGGTACAACCTAGACACGTCTCCACCTCATTGCAGGGCCAACACAGATAGACAGACAACATTCACACTCACATTGACACGCTAGGGCCAATTTAGTGTTGCCAATCAACCTATCCCCAGGTGCATGTCTTTGGAAGTGGGAGGAAGCCGGAGTACCCGAAGGGAACCCACGCAGTCACGGGGAGAACATGCAAACTCCACACAGAAAGATCCCAAGCCCGGGATTGAACCCCGGACTACTCAGGACCTTCGTATTGTGAAGCAGATGCACTAACCCCTCTCCCACCGTGCTGCCCCCTTGGTAATATATTCATTTTAATGACATTAATCCTACTGGGTAGGTAAGGCATTGTCCAATATTGTTTTGGGTTACCGGTATATATTTGCCTAATACAACTTACTTTGTTGTTTAACTCTATTCACTCCCAAATAACTTACTGATCTGATGTCCCATCACAAATCAAATCTTTGAATAATTTTTTCTGAGGGAACATTATTAAAAGTCAATGATTGTGACTTTGTAATATTTAATTTATAACCTGCATTACACCTAAAACACTCCAAGACATTCATTAATATTGGTAGTGAGATGTCGCCTGTAAATAAACTAATTATATGTTCACAATGTCTTCTTTAATGCCCTGTAAATGTTTATTTTGTCGAATGGTCTGGGCCAAGGGTTCAATATAATTGGCGATTATTGTTGCACTAAGACAACAGCAGCCCTGCCCAGTCCTCCTCTCCAATGTGAATGCCAGTGCTAGCCACCCACTTACTTTGATTCTGGCTGTTGGCCGTTGATAAAGTGTTTTCACACACTCAACTGATTTTTTGCTAAATCTAAAGCGTTCTAAAGTATGATACAGACATATCCAATCAACACAAAGGGGATGCCTTTTCTGCATCAATACTTGAGAATTTTGTGGCTTTATTTTCATGTTGTATTTAATCAGTCAGATTAAATGTCCTAATAATATTGTCATGTGTTTGACCTTTTTTAATGAATCATGTCTGCTAAAATTGTTTTGCAATTCGTGATGTATACAATCTTTCCCTAATTGTTTAGTGTTATAATTATTTTTATAATTGCCACTTTCCATGATAGGGGAGGTTTGCCTTTGTCTTTAATCTAGTTAAATGTTCTCAACCAACTCTTCTTGAAATATTTTTAAGTATTTACCAGTCTGATAGAAACTGTCGCTACCAAACCTTATTTGGTTTTGCGTTGCCAATTGCATTTTTAGTTTCCTCTAAAATTATTTATATTGTAATCTATTTGTTCTGTAATTTGCCAACATTGGGCAAATCTTATGTATTCAGAAACATACTTATTTCCTCCACTGTAGCTTCAGAGGATTATTTATACAGTTGCTTATAACTGTATTAATTCCCTTAATAAATCAGAAAAATATTTTCTATATCTTCTGTTTGTTGTGTGAGTTGACTTACAGTATATCCAGATCCCATATTTGAGAGATAGTTCAAACATCCTAAAAAGGTGCAGTTCCCCTTTAACTTCCTTGAGCCTCTTTTTGCCCTGCAAAATTTAAACAATGGAATTGATCATCTCTCCTCTCAACAAAATTGACAAGCTGTTCTTAACAAGAAGCCCTGCTTCGGGGGAACCTGCCTGTCCTGATGGAACGTCTGTTGCCAGACACACAATGGAACCTAGGGAGAAGTGGAGGGGTATGTGCTTGGCAATTCTTTCAGTCAAGGACGTTGAAGACATCTACTTATTCGAAATCATGATAACAGGACATCCGTTGATTGGGGTGAGCGTTGCCCTGCAGTATTAACACATGTGGAAGATGCTGGCAGCTGTTCAAGGTACCATAAAGCTGCCACAAATAATTTTAAGGATAGGCAGAGCTGTGGGCACTCAGACTTTTGAAGATTGTGAACTAAATGGCAAACTGGATAACATCTTGGAGAAGCTGTCTGCTCTAATTGGGATTTTCCCGCTGCGCTCAGCAACGTTGTCGCCTCAAGTTTATTGTTTATTGAATGGATCCCCATTAGCTGATGCCAAAGCGACTGCTAGTCTTCCTGGGGTCCACATAGGAGCATACAAAATGACAATACAAAGAATACATACATTACCAAACATTACTCAATGGAAAAATACAACATAAGATTAAACCCAGTATTAAGAATTCACGTCATGTGGGCAGCTGCAATAGGTGGATCTTCAAAGCGGTCTTGAATGACAATTTACTTTGTGAGAGATTAATGTGAAATGGCAACCCATTCCTGAATGATATACATCTATACATGACTGTTTGTTTGAGGAGGTTGGTCCTGGGAGCAGGACGTGCCAAATAGTCATTGCTGGCATTCCTAGTGTCATGAATATGTGTGTTAGTTGATTTTAAAAACTGTAAAAGTAATCTGGTGATTGATCTAACATGTTAGTTCAAAAGAAAATAAAGAGACTACAATGCATCTTTTGTTCAACAGACAACCAGGACAGGCGCGAATGCATAACTGAAATATTAGCGCGCAGAGAACATTTAAGTACTAGTCTAGCCGCTCTGTTCTGAACAAGTTGCAGTTTGTTCAGGTCAGATTTAGTCGTTGCGGACCATATTATAGGACAGTACTGAAGATGACAGAAAACCAAGGACTGTATGACTTGGCCCACTGTTGAAGATGTCAAGAAGGTGGAGCCCTTCCTAACCATGGCTAAACTACTTCCCATTTTCATTAAAATACCATCAATATGATCGGACCATGACAGTTGAATGTCCAATTGCACACCAAGCAGTTTTGCTTTTTTAACCTGCTCAATAGGTATATCTGACATTGAAATATGAAGCTGAGGGTCATCAACAAGCATATGGCTGAATCCAAAAAGAATGATTTTTGATTTGTCAATATTCACAACAAGTTTACTATCATTTACCCAGCGTGACACTCTCTCCAGGTCCTGATTTAAGTTTTTTTCTAGGTCATTTAAGGCAGAGGCAGTGCTGTACAGAGTTGTGTCATCTGCATATACATAACCATATTGGTGTTTATTGTAACACAGGGAACAGCATTAGTAAAAGTACTACAAATAATAAAAGTCTCCACCAGCGAACAAGCTCCAAATTCCTTCTCTGTCTTTCATGGACATACACTTGTTGAATTGTGTTGGACTAACTGATTGTGTGTCGCGAAAACACTCTGCAAGACCACCGAGGTCTTCAGGCTCACACACACACACACACACACACACACACACACACACACACACACACACACACACACACACACACACACACACACACACACACACACACACACGCATTCACGAAAAATACACGCTATAAACACATACCTCACCCTCCAAATCCCAGACCTTCAATGCTTCATCCTCCCAGGTGTGATGGACAACAAAAGAGAGTCTGTGGTGGGGGCAGCTTTGGGCACAATCCAAGGATAGACTAATGAAAATCTGTTAAAACAATTAATATTTTTTGAAATTTTATGCCATTAATCAAATGTCAATTGACTGCGTTTTTTGACTATTACTTCCAGTTACCCTACTTCTCAGCCTGAACTACGTTGAGACGTAGTTGAGAGTTGAGAGTGTTGGAGGTTGGGCAGCACTCGATAAAAATTGATCCGCCTCATTATTCCACTCCATTGACTACTCACTTCGGCCATTAACGAGCAAATGAAAGACATCTAAATCTAACATTCAGATACTCCGACCACTCTAACTTAGGTCTTTATCGCTGCTCCAATGCTGCAGTACTATGTCAGCCTGTCTTTTAGATTGTATCTTTGCTTTGTGAATTATTAACTCTTTTAGCTTTGGCGGTCACAGGAACTAAGAGGGCAAATGGTGGAGCTTCAAAGGCTGGCACTTTGTGCTTTAATTGTTGTGTCACAGATCAAATTCAAAGCCAAATTTACAGAACTATCCATCCATCCATTTACTACCGCTTGTCCCTACCATAATAAAATTTGTGCTTCCTACATATTGTGGTGCAGATAGTGGTGATAGGGGCTTGGTGCTCCCAAAACAATTAGCTAATTATCATTGTTTTATGTCTGTTCCAATTAAGTACAACATGCTCAGCGTAATCAAAATGCGACACACTATTGGGTAGGGGGGTGTATATTGTAGTGTTCCGGAAGAGTTAGTGCTTCAAGGGGTTCTGGGTATTTGTTCTGTTGTGTTTATGTTGTGTTACGGTGCAGATGTTCTCCCGAAATGTGTTTGTCATTCTTGTTTGATGTGGGTTCACAGTGTGGCGCATATTTGTAACAGTATTAAAGTTGTTTATACAGCCACCCTCAGTGTGACCTGTATGGTTGTTGACCAAGTATGCTTGCATTCACTTAAATGTGTGAAAAGTTGTAGATATTTTGTGATTGGGTTGGCAAATTAGCTGACACGGACTAAAAGCTGCAGATATATACATTGCGAAATGAGTTATTTACATGCTAAGATTATGTAAATGTTTATTTACATACGTTAATTGATTAACGTGGACCCCAAATTTAAAAAGTTGAAAACCTTATTCGGGTGTTACTATTTAGTGGTCAATTGCACGGAATATGTACTGTATTGTGCAACCTGCTAATAAAAGTTTCAATCAATCAATTTCTAAACATTGTCTGTAACACAGCAGTAAAACGGCTGACCAAACAAAACAGAAGTGTTTGTCATGGACCCACTAGCTGCGGAAGCAAGCTAAATAGTTGAGCAGACTCCATCCATCCATCTACCGCTTTTTCCCTTTGGGGCCGCAGGGAGCGCTGGTGCCTATCTCAGCTACAATCAGGCGGAAGGCGGTCACCACCTCATCACAGGCTCGTCGCTTCAGGGTGATGTGTTGTTGAATTTGCTAAGGAATTTGTGAAACTGAAACAGTACAAAAAGAATGCCATTGTAGGTTAATAATACTATCACAAACACTCGTAAAGGTGACAGCATATTAGCTCATGCTAACGACACTAGCGTCATTACATTACGATAGCATGTAAAAATATGAATGAAAACACTGGTACAGACATCACACATGGCACAGTTTATCAAGTAGAAACCCATCCATCCATCCATCCATTTTCTACCGCTTATTCCTTTTGGGGTCGCGGGGGGCGTTGGTGCCTATCTCAGCTACAATCGCGCGGAAGGCGGTGTACACCCTGGACATGTTGCCACCTCATCACAGGACCAACACAGACAGACAGACAACATTCACACTCACATTGACACACTAGGGCCAATTTAGTGTTGCCAATCAACCTATCCCCAGGTGCATGTCTTTGGAGGTGGGAGGAAGCCAGAGTACCCGGAGAGAACCCACGCATTCACGGGGAGAACATGCAAACTCCACACAGAAAGATCCCGAGCCCGGGTTTGAACCCCAGACTAGTCACAACCTTCGTATTGTGAGGCTGACGCACTAACCCCTCTGCCACCGGGAAGCCCGTGAGTAGAAACAGTTTGTTGTATTGTAAAACTGGCAAACGTTACTTGGAGTGATGAATGTAGAAGCCATACATGTTAAAACGCTATGGACGGCTAGAAGACTGGACGCCATTTCTACTTCCAGTTGTTAAAAGCATTAAAAGGAAGGAATGCAGCACCTGCAGTTAGCAAATTTGTCCAGAAGATGGTGCCATATCACAAACAATAATAGTCCTTTTTTTTTTTTACATAAAAATGTTTTCATTATGGCAGTCAGCAATGACGAATTCAAAAATCAGCCGGTCCGTCTTACAGGCCACGGGGTTCAAAGTGTAGGAAAACAGTAGCGGCTTATAGTCTGGAATTTGTGGTAATTATTTATTACACAATGGCGTGGCGCAGTGGGAGAGTGGGCGTGCGCAACCCGAGGGTCCCTGGTTCAATCCCCACCTAGTACCAACCTCGTCACTTCCGTTGTGTCCTGAGCAAGACACTTCACCCTTGCTCCTGATGGGTGCTGGTTAGCGCCTTGCATGGCAGCTCCCTCCATCAGTGTATGAATGTGTGTGTGAATGGGTAAATGTGGAAGTAGTGTCAAAGCGCTTTTGAGTACCTTGAAGGTAGAAAAGCGCTATACAAGTACAACCCATTTATTTATTTATTTATCATTTAAGTGTTTCTTCATTTATCTATGATGTAGTTGTAAATTGTTGTTCTGCCTCGCTCAGCTTGACAGATTTTAATATCAGAGACTTTACTTTGACATTTTAATGTGTGTCTGTGTATGTTAGGGTGTTTAGTAATTGGGTAAAGCCCAATCTCAGCTACAATCGGGCGGAAGGCGGGGTACACCCTGGACAAGTCGCCACCTCATCGCAGGTCCAACACAGATAGACGGACAACATTCACACTCACATTCACACACTAGGGCCAATTTAGTGTTGCCAATCAACCTATCCCCTGGTGCATGTCTTTGGAAGTGGGAGGAAGCCAGAGTACCCGGAGGGAACCCGCGCATTCACGGGGAGAACATGCAAACTCCACACAGAAAGATCCCGAGCCTGGGATTGACCCCAGGACTGCAGGACCTTCGTATTGTGAGGCAGAGGCACTAACCCCTGTCCCACCGTGAAGCCCGTGAGTAGAAATAGTTTGTTATATTGTAAAACTAGCAAACGTTACTTGGAGTGATGAATGTAGAAGCCATACATGTAGCAACGCTATGGACGGCTAGAAGACTGAACACCATTTCTACTTCCAGTTGTTAAAAGCATTAAAAGGAAGGACATTGCAGCACCTGCAGTTAGCGAATTTTACCAGAAGATGGGGCCATATCACAAACACTAACACACCCTGTCAATGTTTTTTCAGTCCTTTTTTTTTTCATGAAATTATTTTCATTATGGCAGTCAGCAATGACAAATTCAAAAATCAGCCGGTCCGTCTTACAAGCCACGGGATTCAAAGTGTAGGAAAACAGTAACGGCTTATAGTCCGGAATTTGTGGTAATTATTTATTACTCAAGTGTTTCTTCATTTATTTATGACTGTAGTTGTAAATTGTTGTTCTGCCTCGCTCAGCTTGACAGATTTTAATATCAGAGACTTTACTTTGACATTTTAATGTGTGTCTGTGTATGTTTGTGTGTTTATTAATTGGGTAAAGCCAGGTTGCAACTAAAAGTGTACTGCACACCAGTGTTTCTTAACCATAGGGCCATTGTTTGGCAGCAAGCGCCTCCTCGAGGGCCACCAAAAAAATATTTGTTTCTCAGCTGTGGTCTGACGGGGTACTCACTTGTTATTACACTTTCCCATCACTTGTAACAGTAATGTGACAATCTCAAACAAACAGAACTGGAGCTAAAGTCACGGAGAAGTTTTTCAGAGAAATTATTATGAATAGAGTGGTGAAACTTTGTTTTCATCCATTTCCATCCATCCATTTTCTACCGCTTATTCCCTTTCGGGGTCACGGGGGGCGCTGGCGCCTATCTCAGCTACAATCGGGCGGAAGGCAGGGTACACCCTGGACAAGTCGCCACCTCATCGCAGGGCCAACACAGATAGACAGACAACATTCACACTCACATTCACACACTAGGGCCAATTTTAGTGTTGCCAATCAACCTATCCCCAGGTGCATGTCTTTGTTTTCATATGAACTTTAATTTTTTGGGTCATTTAAATAAGAAAGTTAATGTTTAAGTACCACTGATAGTCACGTACACAATAGGTGTGGTAAAATTACTCTGCATTCAACCCATCCCCTTGCTCTCCTTGGGAGGTGAGGGGAGCAGTGAGCAGCAGCGGTGGCCGCACTCGGGAAGGATTTTGGTGATTTAATCCCCAATTCCAACCCTTGATGCTGAGTGCCAAGCAGGGTGGGGTTTGAACTCATAACCTACCGATCTCAGGGCGGACACGCTAACCACAAGGCCACTCAGCATATTAATCATGACTTTTTTCAATATATTTTTGGCACAACATAAATTGTATGTACATTTAGTTTTTGTCAGTTTTTTATGAGACCCGTATGCAGTATATTTGGTTAGTACTACTGTTCTAATCATAAACTTAAAGTTTATGTGTTAAATAAATAATAATCTTTTGTGATTAACACACGGTTTTATATAATTTGACAAGGTTGTAAACTTTAAGTAGGGAAAATGTAATTATTTAATGCTATTAAAATCAAAATTAGGATTACTGATTCAGTGTTAATATTTGTGTGGGTCCCAGGCCCCTCGATAGTGGAACACTTGGGCCCCAAGTTCAAAATGGTTAAGAACCCCTGCGATCTACTAAAGCAGTGGTTCTCAACTTTTTTTCAGTGATGTACCCCCTGTGAATTTTTTTTTAATTCAAGTACCCCCTAATCAGAGCAAAGCATTTTTGGTTGAAAAAAAGAGATGAAGAAGTAAAATACAGCACTATGTCATCAGTTTCTGATTTATTAAATTGTGTAACAGTGCAAAATATTGCTCATTTGTAGTAGTCTTTCTTGAACTATTTGGAAAAAAAGATATAAAAATAACTAAAAACTTGTTGAGAAATAAACAAGTGATTCAATTGTAAATAAATATTTCTACACATAGAAGTAAATATCTCTATTGCAATCCCCTCTTTGGGGATTGTAATATAGATCCATCAGGATTCATGAACTTAATTCTAAACATTTCTTCACAAAAAAAGAAATGTTTAACATCAATATTTATGGAACATGTCCACGAAAAATCTAGCTGTCAACACTGAATATTGCATTGTTGCATTTCTTTTCACAGTTTATGGACTTGCATTCATATTTTGTTGAAGTATTATTTAATAAAAATATTCATAAAGTATTTTTGAACTGTTGCAATTTTTAGAATATTTAAAAAAAATCTCACTTACCCCTTGGCATACCTTCAAGTACCCACTATTTGAGAACCACTGTACTAAAGGAACACATCAAACCCTAACCCTTGTAGTTTAGAATATATACAGCATGTATGCACATTTCACTTGTTTGACAGCATTTATACATAAATGCAATATTTAAAAACGCATACTACTTTGAGGTGCAAGGTAGACATAGCAGGAAAGTATTTTACAAGTGATTTTTGTGTAAAAATACTTTTATAACACCATGTGTTTGTAAACTCTTGCATTTTACCAACTATTTTTAATTAGCCCAGCAATGAGGGACACAACACATCTCTTAATAACTCAATATGGAAGGGGGAAAAGGGGTGTCGTTCTTAAAACCTAATGATGCCTTTGATGTGTTTTAAAACTTGTGCAGTTTTGTTGTTTTTTAACTGTTGTTTGAACTGAATTCATTTCTGACCAAGAAATCAGTTTGAGGCATTAAGTGGACAGCAGATGGCAGTATTTAGTGACTTTTTACAAAACAAAGCTCACATGTACTATAAAATAAGAAAATAAGATGCATAAAACACAAACAATACAATAGTGCTCTTCTTTATAATATACTAATTGATGTAAAATATGTGCAATGTTACATAAATCTTACATTGTTCATGATTAATGCATTCATTATTTAGATATAACTTTTTAGTGTAGTACTTAGATTAGAGTTGCATTAGCATTTTTTGTGAAAAACACATTACATCAGACTTTCAGCAATTTTAGGACCGAAATCAATCTTTTCCCAACCTGTTTTATATTAATTCATTAAAAAAATGTTGTAAGGTATATACATATTTGGCACCCTATTACAGTTTTTCTGGATTGCTTTATCATAATTTTAAAAACAGGATAATATATATATATATATATATATATATATATATATATATATATATATATATATATATATATATCATATGAAACACACACGTTTCAAAGTAACTAGTAATAATCTGCTCTGCTTAACCTAAAGCACTTTTATAACTACTCCCCAATGATCAGAGTGGGCTACTATAAACAAAGTAAACAACAAAAGTACACATTTTCATTACAACACTGTAAATGTGCCAAATATTCACAAGACCAGAGTTGCAGATTGAAGAAAATGCCATTCATTACTTTATACTAGAGCACGGGTCGGGAACCTGTTTGGCTGAGAGGGCCAAGAAGCCAAATATTTAAAAATATATTTAGATAAGAGCCATATAATATTTATTTAACACTGAACACAACTAAAAGCGTGCATTTTTAAGTAAGACCAAGATTTCTAGAGTATAATAGGCCTCTTATTCTTTGTAATGACATTGTTATTCTGAAGCAAATTGTGGAGGGGGCGTGGCCTGCAGGCCTGCAGGGCTATAGGCCTGCAGCGAAGCGGGGTGTGCCAGGAACGGTCTCGAAATCAGCGACAGGTGCGCAAAAGACCAACCTGGGCCTTGTTATCAAATCACCTGTCACTCTGTTATAAGCAGCAGCCAGGAGGAGAGAAGGGGTCGGGGCTGGACCCAGCGCGCAAGCGAGAACAAAAGAGAAAAATACAATTGCTGGAAAGCAACTGAGAGACTTTTTGAAAAATAAAACAATATTGTAACCCTGAAACAGGCTCTCATGTCGGTGCTTGGTGGTCCAAAGAAACCCCAGGAGGGCAAGCCCCACACTAACCAATAATAAATAAATGATTTCTTACCCTTAAGGCAACTTCTTGAACATAAAAAAGCATGAGAATGTTTTATATTTTGAACGTTATTTTTAACACTGTGATTACAAGTGGAATTATTCATTACTTATCGTGTTAAGCAATGTCAGCTCAGATTTACTGGAGAGCCAGGTGCAGTCATCAAAAGAGCCACATCTGGCACTAGAGCCATAGGTTCCCTACCCCTGTACTAGAGTATATTCTGTAAAAAAATATGAAACACATGCAATCCTGTAATGGTACAGGTTTAATTTGAACAGTAATAGTAAAAACAGGGGCTTCACGGTGGAAGGGGCGTTAGTGTGTCTGCCTCACAATACGAAGGTCCTGAGTAGTCAGGGTTCAATCCCGGTTTCGGGATGTATCTGTGTGGAGTTTGCATGTTCTCCCCGTGACTGCGTGGGTTCCCTCCGGGTACTTCGGCTTCCTCCCACTTTCAAAGACATGCACCTTGGGATAGGTTGATTGGCAACATTATATGGGCCCTAGTGTGTGAATGTGAGTGTGAATGTTGTCTGTCCATCTGTGTTGGCCCTGCGATGAGGGGGCGACTTGTCCAGGGTGTACACCGCCTTCCGCCCGATTGTAGCTGAAATAGGCAACAGCGCCACCCGCTACCCCAAAGGGAATAAGCGGTAGAAAATAGATGGATGGATGGATAGTAAAAACAGCACACATGAAAAAATACAGTCAAAAATATAGACAGTGTATTTTTGCCTAGTTGCACCTGGCCAGAGAATTTCATCAACATTGCAGTCAATTTCCTCATCATCAAGACATCTTAGAAATTATTTTCTTGAATGATGAATCCATCCTTGTATAGATGCAGCTTGCACTGCATCACAGGCACTCCTCATTGGCTTGGATTAGAGGATCAGATCACGAACTTTCTATGGATCATGCCAAGAAAAACTCCTCTGTAGGATTTAGAAACAGAGAGTATGATGGCAAATATAATAATGTCAACTGTGCTAAAATCTGTTCTGGACCAGTACAGAGCAGTGGAAAGACACATTGTCCCAGACAATAATTTTGCATCTGATCCATTTGGTTCACTGCTGATGTTGTGCAATCGGTCTGAGAATGTAGGAATGAGGTGGGTGTCATGAGGACCCATGTGGGCATGACGGTGGAGGATGCCATCCAGCGTGGTGGCCGCTTAAAGTGTAATATTGCCCCCACGCGGATTGTAGGCTTGTGGCCAATGGGGTTTCTCCCTCTCCGTCATGCCCTTGTGAGGAGGGTGAACATTTGTAAATCTGTCTGAAAAACGCTGTAGTTCAGTGTAAATCCAGATACAGGTTAGAGTACGGTCAAAGATTACGTGTGACAGGATTCAAGATCACATTGCTTGGTGAACGCATATACAGTACCTCTGCAAGTCTGCGTAATTATGCTACAGCTGTTTTACCCTTGCTGAATTACGCTTAAAAGGCACTGGAAAAATGAGTCTGATTTTGAAGGGATTCTTTTTAGGATGCGTGCCAGTGTTGTTAGGGAGACCTGATAGATGTGAATGAAAATGACTTTTTTAATTGAAAATTCTGGCTTGGAATTGTTAAAGTATGTTTATTTACATATTTGGACACATTTTAGGACATCTGAGGGCTGATCAACTAAAGGGTTGCATGTATTAAAACGTGCAAATTTGCGCAAACAAAGCAATGGATATTGTGCTTTCAGGATGAAGCTAACATGTACTGTATGACCTATAAAACTTAATTGGACCTTCTGTACACTTTTGAATGTGCAGGGGTGTCCATTTATGGCCCGCAGCTAGTTTTTATTGGCTTTGATGTCACAGCCCGGTCTCGAACCCACAATCCTTCCACAGCAAGAGCCAACACTCTGTCTGGCAGCATGCCAGGACACGCCCCGCACGCTCTGAGTACTTCACGCCCACGCTTCGCCGCAGCTGTAGACTAACAGCAATCAACCCACCTGACAGCAATCAGGAGGACAGCATAAAGGTCAGTCACTCCTTGGAATCCGCGCCGGAACCTCGTTAACTCTTGTAGTAAGCATACGTCTCTGGCTTCCCTCTCGTTGTCCTCGCCTCCTTTTGCCTTGTGCCTTTTTGCCTCGTTGACTTGTCCCTTGTCCTCCTTGAAGTTGCCTCCCTCGATCCTCGATCACTCGCCTGGACTTGGACCTTGTTTGCTTGCCGCCTGTCCCCGGATCTTCCTTGTACCTACCCCTCCTTGACCAGACGCAGGTTTTATTCAACACGCATGTACAACATTCTCTTTTTTCATTCACATGGTTAACTTCACACTTAATCCTGCAACAAACACTTAGTGTACTATGGCTATGCGTTGTTTTTTTTCCCTTGGCCTCAGTCTGGACCCCTGTCCAGGGGCCCATGCTTAGACCGATTTTTAAATTTAATTCAATTTTATTTTAATTTTTTTTTTTTTCTCCCAATCCCCCCAATTGTTTACCTGTATCTCACCTTTTTTGTAAGGGGCGCCGGAATTTGGCAGACCCGTCAGTTATCCTGTTCTGTCTCCCTGTAATGTTTGTCTGATCTTGAATGGGATTGTGCTGAAAATTCTAAATTCCCCTCGGGAATAAAGTATGTCTGATTCTGATTAGAGTAAAATTAGACCAGGTGATCTGCTGTTTCTTTTCTTTTTCTCCTATGTCCCACTCTCCCTTGTGGAGGGGTCCGGTGGCCGTGGATAAAGTACTGGTTGTCCAGAGTCGGGACCCAGGACGGACCGCTCGCCTGTGTATCGGCTGGGGACATCTCTGCGCTGCTGATCCGTCTCCGCTTGGGATGGTTTCCTGTTGGCTCCACTGTGGACGGGACTCTCTCTACTGTGTTGGATCCACTTTGGACTGGACTCTCAAGGTTGTGTTGGATCCACTATGGATTGAACTTTCACAGTATCATGTTAGACCCACTCGTCATCCATTGCTTTCGGTTCCCCTAGAGGGGGGGAATTGCCCACATATGCGGTCCTCTCCAAGGTTTCTCATAGTCATCATTGTCACCGACGTCCCACTGGGTGTGAGTTTTCCTTGCCCTTATGTGGGCCCTACCGAAGATGTTGTTGTGGTTTGTGCAGCACTTTGAAACACTGGTGATTTAGGGCTATATCAATAATCATTGATTGTTTGATTGATACACATCCCACACAATCATCAAAAGTTACAATAAACCTGGTAACCTTACGTATTCTGTGGTGTCATCTCTTTCCAGTCCTCACTGTATGTGCCTTTTCACCTATAACACATAAGCTAAGATAATGTTTTTTTTTGTTTTCTGAATAGCTTATCATGTGTTGATGTTAATTTAAAGTGACCTATTATGACAAACCAACTGTTCTTACCTAATGGTACCTGCTTATGTGTATTTTTGATCTGCATAAGTCCTGAAAATGTAAAATTATAAAATCAGCAAGGGATCAAATACTTATTTTTCCTACTGTATATTGTATTTATATATATATATATATATATATATATATATATATATATATATATATATATATATATATATATATATATATATATATATATATATATATATATATATATTTATACCGAGAAAGAGGAAAGAGCCATACTTATTTTCCTACTGTATATATATATATATATATATATATATATATATATAAATTAGGGGTGTGGGAAAAAATTGATTCGAATACGAATCAAATCGGTTACATTGTGCGATTGTGAATCAATTCTCATTTTTAAAAAATCTATTTTTTTTTTAATCAATCGAACAAACCACTACACAGCAATACCATAACAATGCAATCCAATTCTAAAACCAAACCTGACCCAGCAACACTCAGAACTGCAATAAACAGAGCAATTGAGAGGATACACAAACACGACACAGAACAAACAAAAAGTAATGAAACAAAAATGAATATTATCAACAACAGTATCAATATTAGTTATAATTTCAGCATAGCAGTGATTAAAAATCCCTCACTGACATTATCATTAGACATTTATAAAAATAATAAAAAAGAACAATAGTGTCACAGTGGCTTACACTTGCATCGCATCTCATAAACTTGACAACACACTGTGTCCAATATTTTCACAAAGATAAAATAAGTCATATTTTTGGTTCGTTTAATAGTTAAAACAAATTTATATTATTGCAATCAGTTGATAAAAAATTGTCCTTTGCAATTATAAAAGCTTTTTTTTTTTAAATCTACTACTCTGCTAGCATGTCAGCAGACTGGGGTAGATCCTGCTGAAATCTTATGTATTGAATAAATACAGAATCGTTTTGAATCGGAAAAATATCATTTTTGAATCGAGAATCGAATCGAAAAAAATCGATATATTATCGAATCGTGACCCCAAGAATTGATAGTGAATCGAATCGTGGGACACCCAAAGATTCACAGCCCTAATATATATATATATATATATTTATATATATATATATATATATATATATATATATATATATATATATATATATATATATATATATATATTTTATACAAAATACAGTAGGAAAAATAAGTAGTTGATCCCCTGCTGATTTTATAAGTATGTGATTGCATTACATCCGGAGATGCTTTCTTCTTCATTCACCTTAGGTGAATGGAGCCTTGGCCAGGAGAACTTGATATCTTCAGACGGTGTCCAGCGGTCATTGGGTGTTTCGACCCTGAACCGTAACACCCTACCGCTGGTGGGCCGGCAGTGGTGGCCAAGTCACTGCCTATCTCCTCCTCCTGGCTTCCAGCTCATCTCATCTCTCCTGCTCCATAACCAGCAAGAGGCTCTCTCCGCTGCCTCCCCCATCCTGCGAGCTGCTGTCTTTCTCTCCTTCCCCGTTATTCCCAAAGCTGTGAGCATTCTCCATACCGACTGGGCAGGGAATCCTCTGCAGCCGACCTCGACCGGGAACAGCCATGCCTGCCATCCTTTTCCCCTGCAGTCATTTAAAAGGTCCTGGTATTTAGCACTTTTCCTTTCAAAGGCTTGGTCGCAACCTTCTTCCCATGGGACTGTGAGTTCAATAAGAATTATCTTCTTTGCCTCTTCAGACCACAGCACCACATCCGGTCTCAGGGTTGTTTGTACAACCTGGGGGAACTGCAGCCTTCCTCCCAGGTCTACTTTCATATCCCAAGACCGTGCCATTTGCAGTAGGCTCTTCCTTGCTGTTGCTGTGGTTGGTGGCTTTTCTCCCTCCCTCACAAACTGGATGGATTTTGTTTTCCCTTGGGGTTGCTGTTTCTTGCATCTCTGCTGCTCCAAGGTGTTAGCCAGTGTCATGAGCACCTTGTCATGACGCCATCTGTATCTCCCTTGGGTGAGTGCTGTTTTACACCCTGACAGAATGTGTGCCATGGTACCCTTCTGCCCGCAAAGCTTGCATAGTGGATCCCCTCTCATGCCCCATCTGTGCAAGTTTGTTGGAGTCGGGAGTGTGTCATACACTGATCTCAGCAAGAAAGAGATGCGGAATGGTTCCAGCTTCCACAGATCTGCCCATGTGATCTTTCTCTTAGGGAGGTCCCATTTGGTCCAAGCTCCCTGGGACGCTAGTTCCACTGCTCTTGATATTCGACCTTCCTCTTCCAGGTTTCGTACTTCCTCCTGGACCATAGCTCTTCTTTCCCTGGGTTCTGCCTTACTCCATTGTTGGACATGGGAAGTTCCAAGACCCTGTCTCCCTGTGCACGGCATCCCTATGATGTCACGTAGCCTCAATATGCTCTCAACTTGTGCAACAGTTGTGTCAGCTGCCCACTTGCGTCCTGATCTTGTAGTGACGCCTGCGTGTCTGACTTGTTCGTCCTGGGTGTCTCTGTATGTCATTAAGACTCTGCACTTTGCTACCTTGAATTCCTCCACCACGGATGACAAGGGAAGCTGGAGCTGTCCTGATCTTATGTAGAGGCCTACTGATGTGAAGCTTGGAGGGATTCCCAGCCATTTTCTGAGGTTCTTGTTGATCTTTCTTTCCACTCCTTCTACGCGTGTCATAGGGATGTCATACACTGTCAACAGCCACATGAGTCTTGGTAACAGTCCATGTTGGTATAGCCATATTTTAAATTTACCAGGGAGTCCTGATTTTCCTATCTTCCTCAGCCACTCCTCTGTCTGCTTCTCCGTACTGGTGATGTTGTTCCTGTCAGTAAGTGAGCTGTCAAACCACTTTCCGAGGCACTTTATAGGGTTCTCCTCAATCGATGGAATCACTTCTCCTTGCACTTGCAGCTTGAACCTGTTCGTCAATTTACCTTTCCGGATCACCATGCTCCTTGATTTTTTGGGCTTAAACTTCATTCTGGACCATGTTGCCATGTGGTCCAGAACTGTTAGCACCCGTCTCGCCTCCACATGGGTTGTGGTCGTCACGGTGAGATCGTCCATGTAACCTCTTATTGGGGGTTGTTGAATGCCTGATTCCATTGCTGGTCCTCTGGCTTCTTTCCCAGCAGCTGTTATGAGGAGGTTCATTCCCATGATAAAGAGGATGGGGGAGATTGTGCATCCAGTTACGATTCCCTTTTCCAGGTTTTGCCACTGAGTTGTGAAATTGGCTGTCTTGAAACGTATCTGGATGCCCCCAAAGTAGCTGGTTATCATTCCCTTGATGTGCAGAGGGATGTGGTAATGGTCTAGTGCAGTGTGAATGAGGGCGTGAGGGATTGATCCGTAGGCGTTAGCCAGATCGAGCCAGACAACAGTCAGGTTGCCTTTGCTTGCTTTGGCCTCCCGGATCATCTGACTGAGAACTCCGGTGTGTTCCAGGCATCCAGAGAAGCCTGGTATTCCACCTTTTTGGATAGAGGTGTCAACATATCCGTTCTCAGTCACGTATAAGGTCATCCTTTTTGCCAGTACAGAAAAGAAGATTTTGCCTTCTACATTTAGAAGTGATATTGTACGGAATTGATTTATGGTTGAGGAGTTCTCTTCCTTTGGCACAAAACAGCCTTCTGCCTTCTTCCAGCATGATGGAATGGTGCCCTTTTTCCAGATTCTCCGGAACAGCATCCACAGCCTCCGAAGGAGCATCGGGCATTTTTTGTATACCTTATAGGGTATACCACTGGGGCCAGGGGCAGATCCTGTTCTGGCCTTTTTCACCACATCTTGGATTTCCTTCCAGGATGGTTCACCGATGTGGAGCTCCTTTCTTGGTTTTTCCGAGCTGCCGATGTTATGGTTGGCACCCAGGGCCTGGTTTTTGCAGGTGTCATTATGGGTTTCCCTTAGGAACGCCTCCACATCTTCCCTAGAGCTGGTCAGCATTCCGGATTTTGCTTCACCCAGTAGTTTCCTGGTGAATCTGAAAGGGTTTTTGGTGAACTGTGCTCTTCTGTTCTCCCTCTCCTTCCTCCTCTTCCGAATGTTTTCTGCTCTACGGAGTCTGCAAAGACGTTCCCGAAGTTGCCTTGTCAGATCCTTGATGCCTTCCTTTTCCTCGACAGTGGCTCTTTTGAACTGTTTGTTTAAAGTTTTGATTTCCTTCCTCAGGTGATGGATTTCTCTTTCTCTTCTGCTTGGCTGATGCGCCAATTTGGTGTAAACCTTCTTGTCCTCCATCCCAAAACGCTCCCTTGCCAGATTGTACGTTATTGTTGTGAGTGTATTGACTTTTTGTTCAGCTGTTCCTGCTAGAGCGGCTTCTAGCACTTTGTCAAGGTCTTCGTCTAGTTGGTTCCATTCTTTGGTGTCACTCATCTTGGGCCACTTAATTCGTTCTCTCGCAGGGTGGGTTTGGTTTTCTGAAGAGGTATGGGGTGGATCCCGCCTGAGGTCTTGAGGTGGCACCGGTACTGAGAGATCTCTAGTGCTGTGGGGTACTTCCTGACTGGAGCTCTCCTGCGTCTCACCAGGTGCTACCGCTGTGCGCTGCACCTGTGTCTCCCCTTTTCCACATGTGGTCCTGGCTTGGTGTATTTTAAGCCCTCTTGTGTTTTTGCAGGTCTTTCCGCAATGACACTTTACCTCCAACACCTCTCCAGTTATTAATGTTTGGGTGAGCCGTCTCTTTGTCCGTGATCCTTTCCTGGCCGTTACCGTTGTGTCCGTCCCATTGAGTCTCTCATCCTCCCCCCCTCTCGGGAGACTCTGGGGGTATTGCTCTTTATTGGTTTCCGTAGCTTGGGTTGGTGCCCTCTTGCGAGTGCTGTGCATGAGGTTGCTGGCCTCATCCACCCACGCCAGTCTTTCCTGGAGGTCATCTGTCTTTCCAGAGTCACCGAACTTCCTCGGTTGCCATCCAGGCTTTCCTGGAAGTCACTGGTTTCCCAGATATTTATGATTGCATTACATCCGGAGATGCTTTCTTCTTCATTCACCTTAGGTGAATGGAGCCTTGGCCAGGAGAACTTGATATCTTCAGACGGTGTCCAGCGGTCATTGGGTGTTTCGACCCTGAACCGTAACACCCTACCGCTGGTGGGCCGGCAGTGGTGGCCAAGTCACTGCCTATCTCCTCCTCCTGGCTTCCAGCTCATCTCATCTCTCCTGCTCCATAACCAGCAAGAGGCTCTCTCCGCTGCCTCCCCCATCCTGCGAGCTGCTGTCTTTCTCTCCTTCCCCGTTATTCCCAAAGCTGTGAGCATTCTCCATACCGACTGGGCAGGGAATCCTCTGCAGCCGACCTCGACCGGGAACAGCCATGCCTGCCATCCTTTTCCCCTGCAGTCATTTAAAAGGTCCTGGTATTTAGCACTTTTCCTTTCAAAGGCTTGGTCGCAACCTTCTTCCCATGGGACTGTGAGTTCAATAAGAATTATCTTCTTTGCCTCTTCAGACCACAGCACCACATCCGGTCTCAGGGTTGTTTGTACAACCTGGGGGAACTGCAGCCTTCCTCCCAGGTCTACTTTCATATCCCAAGACCGTGCCATTTGCAGTAGGCTCTTCCTTGCTGTTGCTGTGGTTGGTGGCTTTTCTCCCTCCCTCACAAACTGGATGGATTTTGTTTTCCCTTGGGGTTGCTGTTTCTTGCATCTCTGCTGCTCCAAGGTGTTAGCCAGTGTCATGAGCACCTTGTATATATATATACACAACAAAAATCACTATCCTTGGGGTCAAGATTTTTTTTTTCCTTAACAATGTCCACAAACATAAAATAAAGGCCACATATGGTTTCAGTTCCAGTTTGTTTCCAAACATTTGCCATGATAAGGGTCAGCTGTTTCCTGCTCCAGGCAAGATGTTTCCAACTGTGGATGTTTTCCTCTCTGGTGATGAAGCTCTGTTTTATCCTCTTAGATTAAACCAAATAATGCTCATCCTGCCTCCACGGAAACACGTTCTATATGATTAATGGTCGGCATGATAGCGGTTCCTGTCCAGCTAAAACAGGAAGTGAAGTGATTGTGCATTTAATTTTTCTTTTTAAAGGCAAATCATTTAATGTGCTGATGTAAAATGTTTCTATTGGACTTTAAAGTGATGCCATAAGTGAATGTTCCTTTCCTTCCCTGTTTGGTGGTCTTGTGTTGTTGTTAAGTACCGCTCAAACTCTTTTGAAAGTTGACAAAAGGCAGATGTGTGACTGAAGGATTCTCCACAATCCCGGCTAATGTGTGTAAATATTTCTTCTCACTTGTGATGTTTGTTTTTGTCTCATTCTTCTAGCTAACGTAACAGCGTGCAATGCTCTAGGGCAGTGGTACGTGTACCCCTGGGGGTACTTGAAGGTATGCCAAGGGGTACGTGAGATTTTTTCAAATATATTCTAAAAATAGCAACAATTCAAAAATCCTTTATAAATATATTTATTGAATAATACTTCAACAAAATTTGAATGTAAGTTCATAAACTGTGCAAAGAAATGCAACAATGCAAGATTTTTTGTGGACATGTTCCATAAATATTGATGTTAAAGATGTCTTTTTTTGTGAAGAAATGTTTGGAATTAAGTTCATGAATCCAGATGGATCTCTATTACAATCCCCAAAAAGGGCACTTTAAGTCGATGATTACTTCTATGTGTAGAAATATTTATTTCTAATTAAATCACTTGTTTATTTTACTATGTCTCCCGGCTGGCCTGGGAACGCCTCGGGATCCCCCGGGAAGAGCTAGACAAAGTGGCTGGAGATAGGGAAGTCTGGGCTTCCCTGCTTAGGCTGCTGCCCCCGCGACCCGACCTCGGATAAGCGGAAGATGATGGATGGATGGATGGATGGATGTTTATTTTTCAACATATTTTTAGTTATTTGTATATCTTTTTTTCCAAATAGTTCAAGAAAGACCACTACAAATGAGCAATATTTTGCACTGCTATACAATTTAATAAATCAGAAACTGATGACATAGTGCTGTATTTTACTTCTTTATCTCTTTTTTTCAACCAAAAATGCTTTGCTCTGATTAGGGGGTACTTGAATTAAAAAAATGTTCACAGGGGTGTTCACTGAAAAAAGGTTGAGAACCACTGCGCTAGGTGGCTGAATCACATGTGACATAAATTCTGGGGGTTTACCTCATGGAATGTTTACATACGGCAAATTCAATCAAAATATATACATACAGTATTTCAGAAGAACATCTGTACATTTGAAATATCCTGATCCAATACAAGTGCTGCCAGTGAATTTTTTTATGACAAAAACAAGTTGCCATCACGTGACCTTTAAAAAGCACATACTATAAGGAACAAGGACTCTTTGACAGAAAGGGTGCAAAACACAGGTGTTCTGTCAAGATGCGTGTCATGTGTGTTTGGGGGTGCACCAAATCGACTGGGCTTGAGTGATAACCAGGAAATGGTGGTGGAGAAAGCACAGGCCATCTACCATACAGAAAGAAAAGCAAGCCTCAATAAACAACTACAGGTTCAAAAACCTGCCCGAAAAAACACAACCTGCACCTCACAAGATTTGCAAGCAACCAAAGTTGCATATAATTAACAAACTTGGCAACACTGCGAGTCGGTGCATTTGCACTATATACGTCTATTGCACATGAGTGGGGCTGGGATTGGATGGCTGGTGGTGTGATTTTTTTCAGTTCTGCCTAGCTACTCAGGTAAATCCTATAGTTGATGTAGATGCCCATATTTGCTGTACAGGTTCACTTTACAAAAGATAAGTGTGGGATACTTCTCTTGTTGCCTTATTTGTATTTGACTTTAGGAGGGGATAGAAAGGGAAAAAAAGTAAAACGGAGCGGAAAATGCAGAGACAGGAGGAGGACAAGACAGAGAGACAACAACAACAACAACAGAACAGCATCAGCAAATAGAATATGTACAAATGTGATATGAAAAGTGATAGCAAATTATTTTTCAAATGCAACAATACATATATGTAATGATAACAATCGGCCAGTTCTAATGTAGGATCTATTGAACGCAGCCTGCTGTATTTAACAGAGTGAAATGGGAACTGCACTTTTTTTGGAATGTTGCTTATTATTCACAATCCTAATGAAAGAGAAAAAAAAATGTTTTTTCTTTGTTATGCATTCTAACTAGTAAATAATTGTCAGCGTAGCTGTAAGCGGATTCGGTTGGTAGAGTGGCCGTGCCAATAAGCTGAGGGTTGTAGGTTCAAACCCTGCTTCTGCCATCCTAGTCACAGCTGTTGTGTCCTTGGGCAAGAAACTTGACCCACCTGCTCCCAGTGCCACCCACACTGGTTTAAAAATGTAACTTAGATAATGGGTTGCACTATGTAAAGCACTTTGAGTCACTAGAGAAAAATGCTATATAAATATAATTCACTTCACTTCACAATGGAACTGTGGAGATCTTGCTCCTCTGGGTTCTTTGGACCACCAGTCACCGACATCATCATATCATATCATATTTTCATAGTTTACAACACAGTTTATTTTAAAATAATCTTTTTGAATTGTGCAAACGTCTTTGTGCTTTTCAGCAATCGTCTTTTGCCTCGATTGAGCACATCAAGGGTCTCTCTGCTCTGGTCCGACTCGTGTTCCACCTTCAACAACTCTCTCTTCTCCTTCGCGACTGTTTCCTTTAACAGAGTGACAGGTGATCAGACAAACACTCTCAGCTGTGTCATCTATGCACCTGTCGCTAATCTTGAAGCCGGTCCTGGCACATCTCGCTTCGCTGCAGGCCCACAGGCCACACCCCCTCACAGAACATCCAAACACTTCCATTGAGGTTTTAGACACAGTAAGTATTAGAGATGTCTGATAATGGCTTTTTTGCCGATATGCCGATATTGTCCAACTCTTAATTACCGATACCGATATGGTAGCGGTGGTGTATATTGTAGCGTCACTGAAGGGGTTCTGGGTATTTGTTCTGTTGTGTTTATGTTGTGTTCCGGTGCGGATGTTCTCCCAAAATGTGTTTGTCATTCTTGTTTGGTGTGGGTTCACAGTGTGGCGCATATTTGTAATAGTGTTAAAGTTGTTTATACTGCCACCCTCAGTGTGACCTGTATGGATTTTGATCAAGTATGCATGGCATTCACTTATATGTGTCCGTAAAAGCCGCATAAATTACAGTTTGTATGTGATAGGACCGACACGCTGTTTGTATGGAGGAAAGGCGGACGTGACGACAGTTTATAGAGGATGCTAAAGTCAGTGCCTGTAAGGCACGCCCCCAATACTGTTGTCCGGGTGGAAATCGGGAGAAATTTGAGAGAACGGTTGCCCCAGGAGATATTTGGGAGGGGCACTAAAATTCGTGAGTCTTCCGGAAAAATCGGGAGGGTTGGCAAGTATGTATTATGTGCCTGGGCCGGCACGCAAAGGCAGTGCCTTTAAAGATTATTGGCGCTCTGTAGTTCTCCCTACGTCCGTGTACACAGCAGGGTTTTGAAAAGTCAGAAATGTTACTTTTTGAAACCGATAACGATAATTTTGAAACCGATACCGATAATTTCCGATATTACATTTTAAAGCATTTATCGGACATTTATCTGATATTATCGGACATCTCTACTAAGTATATATGTAATGTAGTAACAAGCACATTTATACAAACCCCGTTTCCATAAGAGTTGGGGTAATTGTGTTGGATGTAAATATAAACGGAATACAAAGATTTGCAAATCCTTTTCAACCAATATTCAATTGAATGCACTACAAACACAACATATTTGATGTTCAAACTCATAAACTTTTTTTTTTTTTTTTGCAAATAATAATTAACTTAGAATATAATGACTGCAACATGTGCCAAAGTAGTTGGGAAAGGACATGTTCACCCCTGTGTTACATCACTTTTATTTTAACAACACTCAATAAACGTTTGGGAACTGAGGAAACTAATTGTTGAAGCTTTGAAAGTGGAATTTTTTCACATTCTTGTATTTTACGCTTCATTTTGCGCCACACATTTTCCATGGGAGACAGGTCTGGACTGCAGGCGGGCCAGCAAAGTACCCGCACTGTTTTTTTACAAAGCCACGCTGTTGTAAGCAGAGGCGTCCATGATAACGTTGCTTGGATGACAACATATGTTGCTCCAAAACCTGTATGGACCTTTCAGCATTAATGGTGCCTTCACAGATGTGTAAGTTACCCATGCCTTGGGCACTAATACACCCCCATACCATTACAGATGCAGGCTTTTGAACTTTGCGCCTATAACAATCCGAATGGTTATTTTCCTTTTTGTTCTGGAGGACACCACGTCCTCTGTTTCCAAATATAATTTGAAATGTGGACTCGTCAGACCACAGAACACCTTTCCACTTTGCATCAGTCCATCTTAGATGAGCTCGGGCCCAGCCAAGCCGGCGGCGTTTCAGGATATTGTTGATAAATGTTTTTGGCTTTGCATAGTAGAGTTTTAACTTGCACTTACAGATGTAGCGACCAACCGTAGTTACTGACAGTGGTTTTATGAAGTGTTCCTGAGCTCATGTGGTGATATCCTTTACACACGGATGTCAGTTTTTGATGCAGTACCGCCTGAGGGATCAAAAGTCGGTAATATCATCATTTAGGTGCAGTGATTTCTCCAGATTCTCTGAACTTTTTTATTATTTTACAGACTCTAGATGGTAAAATCCCTAAATTCCTTGCAATACCTAGTTGAGAAATGTTTTTCTACAGTGAAACTGTTCGACAATTTGCTTACAAATTGGTGACCCTCACCCTATCTTTGTTTGTGAATTACTGAGCATTTCATGGAAGCTGCTTTTATACCCAATCATGGCACCCAAATGTTCCCAATTAGCCTGCACACCTGTGGCATGTTCCATATAAGTGTTTGGTGAGCATTCCTCAACTTTATCAGTATTTATTGCCACCTTTCCCAACTTCTTCGTCACGTGTTGCTGGCATCAAATTTTGAAGTTAATGATTATTTGCAAAAAAAAAACAAAGATTATCAGTCTTAACATCAAATATGTTGTCTTTGTAGCATATTCAACTGAATATGGGTTGAAAATGATTTGCAAAACATTGTATTCCGTTTATATTTACATCTAACACAATTTCCCAACTCATATGGAAACGGGGTTTGTAATAACTTTCAATATTTACGTATTTTGCTCATTAAAGCTATACGTTACTGTACAATGTCTGCTGTCACTGTGATGCCGACCTTTAGGAAGTTCATATATTCTGATTTAGATGAAGAATGACTAATAATCTTCAATAAGAAAAAATGTGGATGGAACCAAGCATCTTTCCGTGTCTTTATCGACATTTCCAGGTTTATATTGGCTGATAAACTTGTCGGATCCAGGTGGGAGACATTATTTATGATCTAGAAAATACTTTCACAAGTTCAGAGGCGAGGAAGCAGCTTAACAGGTGATGCTGTCAATACTGCAGCTTAAACACTAAATACACAAAATAAAATACACGATACACAATACAGAATAACTCAGATATGGTAACACTAGTGAGCAGTAAAGAATATGAAGTGATTTTTGGTCCAGAAATGTTTTGCCATCATCCAACCATCTTCTTCCACTTATCCGAAGTCGGATCGCGGGGGCAGCAGCCTAAGCAGAGAAGCCCAGACTTTCCTCTGCCCAGTCACTTTGTCCAGCTCTTCCCGGGGAATCCCGAGGCGTTCCCAGGCCAGCCGGGAGACATAGTCTTCCCAACGTGTCCTGGGTCTTCCCCGTGGCCTCCTACCGGTCGGACGTGCCCGAAACACCTCCCTAAGGAGGCGTTCGGGTGGCATCCTGACCAGATGCCTGAACCACCTCATCTGGCTCCTCTCGATGTGGAGGAGCAGCGGCTTTACTTTGAGATCCTCCCGGATGGCAGAACTTCTCACCCTATCTCTAAGGGAGAGCCCCGCGTCCCTTTTTTGATTGATTGATACTTTTATTAGTAGATTGCACGGTACAGTATATATTGTTTAAATCAGGATCCTCGTTAATCAATTCATGGTAATTCCGGCGGAGGACACTCTTTTCGGCGGAGGAAACTCTTTTCGGCGGCTTGTACCCATGAACTTGTCCTTACGGTCATAACCCAAAGCTCATGACCATAGGTGAGGATGGGAACGTAGATCGACCGGTAAATTTAGAGCTTTGCCTTCCGGCTCAGCTCCTTCTTCACCACAACAGATTGATAAAACGTCCGCATTACTGAAGACGCCGCACCGATCCGCCTGTCGATCTCACGATCCACTCTTCCCTCACTCGTGAACAATACTCCGAGGTACTTGAACTCCTCTACTTGTGCCAGGGTCTCCTCTCCAACCCGGATATGGCACTCCACCCTTTTCCGGGCGAGAACCATGGACTCGGACTTGGAGGTGCTGATTCTCATCCCAGTCGCTTCGCACTCGGCTGCGAACCGATCCAGTGAAAGCTGAAGATCCTGGCCAGATGAGCCATCAGGACTATATCATCTGCAAAAAGAAGAGACCTAATCCTGCAGCCACCAAACCGGATCCCCTCAATGCCTTGACTGCGCATAAAAATTCTGTCCATAAAAGTTATGAAAAAAATTGGCGACAAAGGGCAGCCTTGGTGGAGTCTAACCCTCACTGGAAACATGTCCAACTTACTGCCGGAAATGCGGACCAGGCTCTGACACTGATCGTACAGGGAGTGAACCGCCAGAATCCGACAGTCCGGAACACCATACTCTCTGAGCACTCCCCACAGGACTTCCCGAGGGACACGGTCAAATGCCTTATCCAAATCCACTAAGCACATGTAGACTGGTTGGGCAAACTCCATGCACCCTCAAGGACCCTGCCGAGAGTATAGATCTGGTCCACAGTTCCACGACCAGGGCAAAAACCACACTGTTCCTTCTGAATCTGAGGTTCGACAATCCGGCGTAGCCTCCTCTCCAGTACACTTGAATAGACCTTATCGGGAAGGCTGAGGAGTGTGATCCCACGATAGTTGGAACACACCATCCGGCTCCCCTTCTTAAAGAGAGGGACCACCACCCCGGTCTGCCAATCCAGAGGTACCGCCCCCGATGTCCACGCGGTGATGCAGAGTCTTGTCAACCAAGACACCCCCACAGCATCCAGAGCCTTAAGGAACTCCGGGTGGATCTCATCCACCCCTGGCCTTGCCACTGAGGAGCTTTTTAACTACCTCAGCCACCTCAGCCCCAGAAATAGGAGAGCCCACCAAAGATTCCCCAGGCATAGGAAGATGTGTTAGTGGGATTGAGAAGGTCTTCAAAGTATTCCTTCCACCTATCAACAACATCCGCAGTCGAGGTCAGCAGATCACCATCCGCACCATACACGGTGTTGACATTGCACTGCTTCCCCTTCCTGAGGCGGCGGATGGTGGTCCAGAATCGCTTCGAAAACGTCCGGAAGTCGTTTTCCATGGCTTCTCGAACTCCTCCCATGTCCAAGCTTTTGCCTTTTGGACCGCTAAAGCTGCACACTGCTTGTTCTGTCAGTACAAGTCCACTGCCTCTGGCGTCCTATGAGCCAAAAGGACCCAATCGGACTCTTTCTTCAGCTTGACGGCATCCCTCGGCGCTGGTGTCCACCAACGAGTTCTAGGATCACCGCCACGACAGGCACCAACTACCTTGCGGCCACAGCTCCAATCAGCCGCCTCGACAATAGAGTTGCAGAACACGGTCCACTCGGACTCAATGTCCAGCACCTCCCTCGTGACATGTTCAAAGTTCTTCCGGAGGTGGGAATTGAAACTCCCTCTGACAGGAGACACTGCTAGACGTTCCCAGCAGACCCTCACAATGCATTTGGGTCTGCCAGGTCTGTCCGGCATCTCCCCCACCATCCCAGCCAACTCACCACCAGGTGGTGATCGGTAGAAAGCGCCGCCCCTCTCTTTACCCGAGTGTCCAAAACATGAGGCCGCAACTCCGATGACACAACTACGAAGTCGATCATGGAACTGCGGCCTAGCGTGTCCTGGTGCCAAATGCACATATGGACACCCTTATGTTTCAACATGGTGTTTGTTATGTACAATCTGTGACGAGCACATAAATCCAATAACAAAACACCACTCGGGTTCAGATCCGGACGGCCATTCTTCCCAAGGTTTCACTGTCGTTGCCAACATGAGCGTTGAAGTCTCCCAGTAGGACAAGGGAATCACCCGGGGGAGCACATTCCAGTACTCCCTCGAGTGTATCCGAAAAGGGTGGGTACTCTGAACTTTTGTTTGGTGCGTAAGCACAAACAACAGTCAGGACCCGTCCCCCCACCGGAAGGAGAAAGGAAGCTACCCTCTCGTCCACTGGGTTGAACTCCAACGTGCAGGCTTTGAGCCGGGGGGCAACAAGAATTGCCACCCCAGCCCGTCGCCTCTCACTGCTGGCAACACCAGAGTGGAAGAGAGTCCAGCTCCTCTCGAGAGAATTAGTTCCATAGCCCTTGCTGTGCGTCGAAGTGAGTCCGACTATATCTAGCCGGAACTTCTCCGACTTGCGCACTAGCTCAGTTTCCTGCCCCCCCAGTGAGGTGACGTTCCACGTCTCAAGAGCTACCTTATGTAGCCGGGGATCGGACCACCAAGTGCCCTGCCTTCGGCTTCCGCCCAGCTCACAATGCACCCGACCTATATGGCCCCTACTAAGGATGGTGAGCCCATTTGAGGGGGGACCCACGTTGCTTCTTCGGACTGTGCCCAGCCAAGCCCCATGGCGCTCGCCATCGTGCCCCAATTCCGGGCCTGGCTCCAGAGGGGGGCCCCGGGCGAGGGAAATCTGGGTCATTTATTTATTTTCTTCATAGAGGTCTTCGAAATGTTTTGCTTTCTTCTTAATTGATGTGTTTCATACTACTCTATGTTGTATATTTTTTACAGGAGGTTTCCAGTTAATGTTATTATCTATTATTACACCGAAAAATTGGTTTTCTTTTACACTTTCAATATATACTCAGCCTATTTGTATTTGTGTTTGACTTTCGCTTCTACTGTTACTAAATAGCATTATTTTGGTTTTACTGAGATTCAAATATAATCTGTTTTTGTCAAACCATCTTTTTAATTTGTTCATATCTTCTGTAATTATTTGTAATATCTTTTTTGTGTACTCTCCTGAACAAAACACCGTTGTATCATCTGCTAATGATATTAACTTTCAGTCCTCTGTAACTTTACAAATGCAATTTATATCAGGATGGAACAATTTTGGTCCGAGTATTGAGCCTTGAAGATATGTTTAGCTCTGTAGAAGTGTGTTCTCCTCGCTTCACGTATTGTTTCCTGTTGGTTAAGTAACTTCTTACCCAGTTCAGGTCACAAAATCTAAAAGGAGTATTGTTGGTTGTGTTTGGATGGTTATTTAGAGTGTTTTGTGGGTGGAATCGAAGGCCTCCAATTGACTGCATTGTAAGTCAACTTAAATTTATGTTTATTTGTGAGTTAGAATGCATAAAAAAACGACAAAAAATTGATGTGTTTTTTTTTCTCACAAAGATTGTGAATTACGGGCAAAATAAAAAAATTAAAAAGTGACAATTTCCCTTAAAGGCCTACTGAAACCCACTACTACCGACCACGCAGTCTGATAGTTTATATATCAATGATGAAATATTAACATTGCAACACATGCCAATACGGCCTTTTTAGTTTACTAAATTGCAATTTTAAATTTCGCGCGAAGTATCCTGTTGATGACGCATGCGCGTGACGTCACGGATTGTACCAATCCCAGCTATAAGTCGTCTGCTTTAATCACATAATTACACAGTATTCTGGACATCTGTGTTGCTGAATCTTTTGCAATTTGTTCAATGTACAATGGAGACTACAAAGAAGAAAGCTGTAGGTGGAAAGCGGTGTATTGTGGCCGGCTGTAGCAACACAAACACAGCCGGTGTTTCTTTGTTTTTATTCCCTAAAGATGACGGTGAACCTTTACTATGAAACAGAGCGGTCAAGCGAACACGGTTGGATTGGACCACACACACAAAGTACAGTGTATTATGCAGCAATCATTTCGAAAGATCGTGTTTCGAAGAGGGTCCATTGCGAAGGGCAGAGATGGCCATCGCCACAACCCGTCGACTGGTGCTGAAGAAAGGTGCGGGGCCAACTATTTTCAACAGACCACGGCCAGCCATTAGTGGCAGTGCTTCGACAAGTTTAGACCATCCCATGCCGTCCACAAGTGGACATAAAATGCACATGAGGTCTGCATTTGCAAAAGGAAGAGGGTAAGGATCTTGATTTCCAGTTTCCATAGACGTACTCACAGACATAGTCATAGACTACTCCATGAACAATGAAATAAATTAGCAATAAAATAGTCTACATATAATTATTGCTCCAAGTTCTAGTATTGTACATTTACTGATATTGCTGTCAATAGTGTCAACACTGTCAATAGATTACAATAGACCAGTGGTTCTCAAATGGGGGTACGCATACTCTTGGGGGTACTTGTGGGTATGTCAATGGGTATGTGAATTTTTTTTTTAAATATTCTAAAAATAGCAACAATTAAAAAATCCTTTATAAATATATTTATTGGATAATACTTCAACAAAATATGAATGTAAGTTCATAAACTGTGAAAAAAATGCAACAATGCAATATTCAGTGTTGACAGCTTTTTTTTTGTGAAGAAATGTTTTGAAGTTGATGAATCCAGATGGATCTCTATTACAATCCCCAAAGAGGGCACTTTAAGTTGATGATTACTTCTATGTGTAGAAATCTTGATTTATAATTGAATGAAGTTTTTAGTGTTTTTTATATATATATTTTTTACAAATGGTTCAAGAAAGACCAAAACAAATGAGAAATATTTTGCACTGTTATACAATTTAATAAATCAGAAACTGATGACGTATTGCTGTATTTTCCTTTTTTTTTCCCCACTTTTTTTCAACAAAAAATGCTTTGCTCTGATTAGAGGGTACTTGAATTAAAAAAAGTTTCACAGGGCGTACATCACTGAAAAAAGGTTGAGAACCAGTGCAATAGACAACAATATAAAGTATTGTATTGTTGTACATTTACAGACAATAGATCAGATCATGGCCAGTACGACTACGGCATCAGTGGGGGGTGCGGTGGATGAACCAATAGCAATGGCACTAGATTTGCCTGATGTGGAGGCCGATCAAGATCAGGTTCGATTTGTTAGATTTCCTATAGAAAAAGTATTCATAGTTTATTTAAATGAGGTATCCATATTACATGCAGCTGTTTTTCCATTTCCAGGGAAATACAAGAGAACAAGGATGCCAGATGGACTGGGTACCGATTGGGACAGCACCAACGGCAATGACTAGTAGCAAGAGCACCCAAACTGGGAAAATACATCATAGATCAAAGGGTATGTCTATTTCGATGATGAACATGATTCTGCACATCACAGTACACATTGCACAGCTGCCTGTGCAGAGTAGAGTAGATAAATAATTTAGGTGATCCAAAGACAATAATTAGAATGTGATCCTAGTTTAATTTTAACAAATTATATAAAACATCTTGTGTTTTATTTAATTTCTAAGACACCAGGTGACCCCAGAGATCCTCGAGAGGGTTAGAGCTCGGCCGGTTAGTGAAGTCCCATTGTCAAGTGCAGCAGCTCCATCTGACAGCCCTGAGATGCAGCCCAACATAGCATCTCCAGGTGCGTCTGGAATGCAAGCCAAGTTAGGACCACCTCCTGCATTGTTTGATGAAGGACCAGCATCAAGTCCCGCTGCGCCTTCTGTTAGTGGTTCTTCCGATGTCAGCTATGTGCCAAGTGGGTCATCGACATCAGATCCGTGTCAATCTGACAGGTCGCCAGATCCCACACGTACTCCCAAGATGCGGGAAGAGGGCTGCCACAAAGAACCGAAGTACATTATCTTTGAGTCGTGCCTCCAGAGTCTCGTCAAGTGGTGTCACTGTCCAGCCTGTGGCAGCCAGGACATAAGCCCTTCTTGGGATTCGAACAGTACACAGCTGATCATGACCATACAATGTGCATCATGTGACCAGAGAAGTAGGCGGAGCAGCCAGCCAAACATTGGCCCTTATGCCGCGGGCAACATCCTGCTATCTGCTTGCATCCTCTTCGCTGGCGCATCTTCTGGCATGGTGTTGCATCGGCGTGGTCACATATGTGAAGAGAACATTTTTTAACCACCACGAGCTCATCCTGCAGCCAGCCATCAAAAAGGTGTGGGAGGAACAGCAACAGACGCACCTCACCATGCTGCAGGTGGAAGGCCAACCCCTGGTCCTTGGTTGTGATGGGCGAGCAGACAGTCCAAGACACAGTGCCAAGTTCGGTACCTACACCACAATGGAGCTTGAGGCCAATGTGGTTCTCGGCCCTCAGGTTGTACAGGTACTACCATATAATCTCACTAAAACACTAGTAACACAATAAGCAGATAAGGGATTTTCCAGAATTATCCTAGTAAATTTGTCTGATAACATTAACCATTTCAATGAATCACAAGCTTGCATTAAGTTTTGTATTAAGCCCCTTTTTCATTTTTTTCTTTGATCATTCCTTTTATGTTATATATATTTCAGAGCAACTAATGTCATGGCAGCTACCATATGGAGATGGAAGGACTGAAGAGGATGGTGGAGCTGCTGATCAGCAGGTACCTGAATGTCGGGGTACTGGTGACAGACAGACACAGACAGATCGCTAAATGGATTCGTGAAAACATGCCCAATACACGGCACTGCTATGACTTCTGGCATGTTGGAAAATGTTAGTTGGATTATTTTTATGCATGACAAGTTGTGAAGTAGTGTGTACATATTAGTGATCAGATGAATGCGATATTGTATTTAATCCACACATTTCTGCTTTTTTCTGTTTGTAGCCATCGGGAAGAAACTTAAGCTCAAGGACTGTGAAGACATGAAGCCCTGGGTGCTAAGTATAATTAACCACCTCTACTGGGCAGCAGCGTCTACACCGCCTGGAGAGGAGGAACTTCTGGTTGCCAAGTGGAAGTCTGTGGAGCGACACATTTAGAACATCCACAAGGACTATGGCCACCTCTTCCCAATTTGTGCTTATGGACAACTGCACGGTAGAAGTATGCAAAAGAAATGGCTCAAACCAAGTGAGTAGGCATATGAGTTGCCCAAAAGCAGTGAGGGAATAGCAGTATTTTCCTGCACATCTTTTGAAAGTCAAAAAATTCAGATAAACTTGTAAATAAATAACCACTTTTCAAATTGACTGGAACATTTTTGTAAGATACATTGTTCTATTTCAAATTTATGTTTAGGTTCACGCTCAGCAGTGAAACTGGAGGAGGTTGTCAACAACAAGTCCCTGCTGAACGATATCGCCATACTGTCGGGTGAACACCAGACTTCCAAGGTGGAGGGGTTCCATAGCCTTATCATACAGGTAAGAATTAGGCTAATGGACTGTAGGTGGCGTCGGTGGTTAACACCTGCCACTAGGACTTTGGGGGCCAGGGAGCAAAATACTAGAGCAGTGGTTCTCAACCTTTTTTCAGTGATGTACCCCCTGTGAAATTTTTTTTAATTTAACTACCCCCTAATGAGAGCAACGCATTTTTGGTTGAAAAAAGAGATAAAGAAGTAAAATACAGCACTATGTCATCAGTTTCTGATTCATTAAATTGTATAACAGTGCAAAATATTGCTCATTTGTACTGGTCTTTCTTGAACTATTTGGAAAAAAAGATATAAAAATAACTAGTGATTCAATTCTAAATAAAGATTTCTACACATAGAAGTAATCATCAACTTAAAGTGACCTCTTTGGGGATTGTAATAGAGATCCATCTGGATTCATGAACTTAATTCTAAACATTTCTTCACAAAAAAAGAAATCTTTAATCAATATTTATGGAACACGCCCACAAAAAACATCTACAAAAAAGTAGCTGTCAACACTGAATTTCTTTTCACAGTTTATGAACTCACATTCATATTTTGTTGAAGTATTATTCAATAAATATATTTATAAAGGATTTTTGAAATGTTGTTATTTTTAGAATATTTTTGAAAAATCTCACGTACCCCTTGGCATATCTTCAAGTACCCCCAGTGGTACGCGTACCCCCATTTTGGAACCACTGTGCTAGAGCATACTAAACACTTCACCCTTGCTCCTGATGGGTGCTGGTTAGCGCCTTGCATGGCAGCTCCCTCCATCTGTGTGTGAATGGGTAAATGTGGAAGTAGTGTCAAAGCGCTTCGAGTACCTTGAAGGTAGAAAAGCGCTATACAAGTACAACCCATTTATTTATTCATTTAAATGTAGCCTTGATATTGTCAGTGTAAGCAAGAGAATGTTAGAGGTCCAACATAGTGGCTAGGCATCTTGATGAGAAAGATTACAAACAATTCTGGCGTGGTGTTAAAATAAAAAAAAAAAACAGCTTCATTATTGCAGGAGATCAATCTTTAATACCTGACTTTTAACAGTTTACTACACAGACATTTGTATTCAAATTTACAAACAATTTATAAATTTACACACATATTGTATGGACGCCTGACTGAAAAAAATGTATTTTATCTTATACAGTTCGCACTGAAAACGTATGTCTTTTCATACATCGGAATGCTGTGCAGGTATGTTTCCACACTAATCTAATTGTCAGTAGTGTGTGCCATACTTTAGTACTTTTGCATATTATTATATTACATCATTAAACACACACTTTCAAATGTATCTGTTCTCCCTGTTGAGTATAGTACACAAAGTCTAATTATTACATTATTCTGTTACCACACCTAGGAACTTGCTTGCTGGGCTGCACTGGAATGAAAACTCGAGCTGCCCTATAGCCACTACACAAGCGGGTGCTGAGCGCTATGCAGTACGCTACCCGAAGTATTAAGCACGGGCCATGTGGTCAAGAAAATCGCAACAGAGCCAACATCCTGTAAGTGTAGAGGACACAAAACATGTAAACACGCGACACTTTGTATCATGATAATAATATTGTCAGGTTTTACTAACCTGGAGAGGCGTGATTGGGAAGAATGGCCACCCGGATCTGACCCCGAGTGGTGTTTTGTTATTGGACTTTTGTGCTCGTCACAGATTGTCCATAACAAACACCATGTTGAAACATAAGGGTGTCCATAAGTGCACTTGGCACCAGGACACCCTAGGCCGCAGTTCCATGACCGACTTTGTAGTTGTGTAATCGGATTTACAGCCTCATGTTTTGGACACTCGGGTGAAGAGAGGGGAGGAGCTTTTTACCGATCACGACCTAGTGGTGAGTTGGCTACGATGGTGGGGGAGGATGCCGGACAAACCTGGCAGACCCAAACGCATTGTGAGGGCCCGCTGGGAACGTCTGGCAGAGTCTACTGTTAGAGAGAGTTTCAATTCCCACCTCCGGAAGAACTTTGAACATGTCACGAGGGAGGTGCTGGACATTGAGTCCGAGTGGACTCATCGGGTTCTTTTGGCTCATAGGACGCCAGAGGCAGTGGACAGGGGGATGGAAAAGTCTGAGCTTCCCTGCTTAATCTGCTGCCCCAGTGACCAGACCTCGGATAAGCGGAAGAAGATGGATGGATGGATGGATGGTTTCACTCTCCATGAGTTTATTATGTTGTGAGCAATAAAATGTACAATTGTATTTTGCAGGCCACGTAAATGACTTGATCAGGGAGGTTGTTGCTGGCTGCAGACAGAACCCTGACGAGAGAACACCAGTCAGCGTCATCGTGGATGTGACTCCCTTTCTCTGCAATGAACTGGAGAAGCCAGACAAGGAGGAAGCCATCGCCAAGCACAGTAGTCGCTTCGCTAATCGTTAAGTACAGTGGCCATGTGGATTCTGTTACAGTCACTGCACTTCTTGGAACCCCGTGTAGTCCATTGATGGAAATGTTCTAATCTTATGTACTACGTAAGCTGGTAGTGCCACCCTTATCTCCTTTCCCAGATATCCCCAGCAGAAGCGGACAAACTCTCGATATGCTGTGTCATCGCCTCCAAGTACAAAATAGTTGATAGCATATTATGGCACCTGTTATTATCCAGACTTAGATACACAGTGACTCACTGTTCTCTGAGATGCAAAAGACATTGTCATGCATTCTATTCATTTGTCATTTATTGTTGCAGTAAATAGAAAATATTTTTGACATCTACGGTCCATGTATGTAATACTTCTATGATATATAATGTCATGTACATTGTAGCAAAGTACATTTCACAGAATAAGAATAAGATAAGAAAGTGCTCATTTTGACTTATCTTCCAAAGGTTGATAGAATAAAGAATTATTTAAACTTATTAGTGCCTCACTCATTTTGTTGTTGCTGCATCTCGCCATATTGCTGTTTGTAGGCGTAATACGCTGTCTGCTGCACCCATTCATCCAAACACAGATTGAAAGCCAGGGTGGTCTATGATGCACGTCTCCACCCCTTCCTGCTCCATTGTTGTGGCCACTGCCTGTATCTCATGACAGCAGGCACACTCAGCCACTGTCTCCATGTTCACACAGTTGTGACATGTACACCTGGAAATAGAAATATTCATAATATTTGTAAATCAATTCATATTATTGACACATGCAATCTGCATACATGTGCAATTAATATGATCATTGTCTTGTTGTGGATCTTATTAATCTACATGCATATTTTTAGTATTGCAGGTATATGGAGCTGTGGCCCATAGGAATAATGTCTACCGGCTGGCTTGGGAATGCCTCGGGATCCCCCGGGAAGAGCTAGACGAAGTGGCTAGGGAGAGGGAAGTCTGGGCTTCCCTGCTTAGGCTGCTGCCCCCGCGACCTGACCTCGGATAAGCGGAAGAAGATGGATGGATGGATAATTAGGTTTGACATTGTGTCAATGATAGATACTTAGTCTATGGATAGGCCAGGGCCTGGGGTGTAAGTTGTAACACTAACACCAACAGAAACAGTGCAAGACTAGGCCACAAGCTAAAACTAGTCTATAAATAAATAACATTTTACCATTTTGTATTCTCAAGGCAATCTATGTCGTGTGCTACTCCAGCATCAATATCATCAGCGTCCTCCTGACCGTCACCGTCAGCGTCGGGTTCAAAGCGGTATGGCTCTATCACTTTCTTGGGGTGGCCGAGTGGCCCTGCCACTCACACGGCGCCTCTCACAGCATCTTCCTTATCCGAATCGCTCCCACTGGGCTCTAGTCCTTCACTCTCACTTTCCTCATCTACAAATCTTTCATCCTCGCTCCAATTAATGGGGAAATTGTCGCTTTCTCGGTCCGAATCGCTCTCGCTGCTGGTGGCCATGATTGTAAACAATGTGCAGATGTGCAGAGCTCCACAACCCGTGACGTCACGCGCACATTGTCTGCTACTTCTGGTACAGGCAAGGCTTTTTTATTAGCGACCAAAAGTTGCGAATTTTATCGTCGATCTTCTCTGCTAAATCCTTTCAGCAAAAATATGGCAATATCGCGAAATGATCAAGTATGACATAGAATGGACCTGCTATCCCCGTTTAAATAAGAAAATCTCATTTCAGTAGGCCTCTAAGTCTAATAATATAGGACAATTGAGGTCCTGTATAAAACTAATTTACAAACCAATTTAGCCCAATAAATGGGTCTCTGTAATGTGAGTTCTTTTTAGTTGCTCAGCAGTCACAGGTCAGTTACTAGTCTCTATGTCTGGGGATGCATAAAGAATTTGGCCTGTTATTGTTCGGAAAAAAAGTTGTATGATAGGTGAAAAAATAAAACACAACGATGGAGGTGAAACTCCTGTGATGGTCCGAGGCCTCCATGTGTTTACAGCAAGGACTTGTTCACTGTAAGCAAACGTTCTGTGTCACATGGTGATAGAAAGCTTCCTGTTTACATGAACTTTGATTTAACCAAAACATCTCCATGGAAGATCAGTTCGGATCTTCCATTGCTTGTCAGGTTGCAATCACCAAATATGAACTTTATGGTTGTTATTTTGCTGCCAGTTGCACCCACACAAAAATGGTTTATTGTCTTGAATCCAAAACTCTGTACATTGGGAATCGTGACTTTTCCAGACTGGTTCGTTCCTCCCGCAAGCCCATTTTAACTGCAAAAGGTTAAGTATCGTACGTCAAAAATATATATTTTTCACCCGTGGTTCTCAAACTTTTTTCACCAAGTAGCACCTCAGAAAACACTTGGCTGTGCAAGTTCCACCTTAATGACCGATGATAAAATACAGTAGCATAGTAAAGCTAAGTATTCACTAAAACAAAGCTGTACAACAAGTATATTTGGGATTTTTGGCCACTTTAACATTACACACAGTTTTAACAGTAACTTTGGGTTCCATCCATCCATCCATCAATCCATCTATTTTCTACCGCTTATTCCCTTTCGGGGTCGCGGGGGGCGCTGGCGCCTATCTCAGCTACAACCGGGCGGAAGGCGGGGTACACCCTGGACAAGTCGCCACCTCATCGCAGGGCCAACACAGATAGACAGACAACATTCACACTCACATTCACACACTAGGGCCAATTTAGTGTTGCCAATCAACCTATCCCCAGGTGCATGTCTTTGGAGGTGGGAGGAAGCCGGAGTACCCGGAGGGAACCCACGCATTCACGGGGAGAACATGCAAACTCCACACAGAAAGATCCCGAGCCTGGATTTGAACCCAGGACTGCAGGGAATTCTTATTGTGAGGCAGACGCACTAACCCCTCTGCCACCGTGAAGCCCCAATTTTGGGTTTGAATATAGGAAAATAAAACACTGTACTTTAATGAAGTGACTCTCTGGCATACCACTAGATGGAGCATGTACGGGAGTTTGAGAATAACTGTATAACTGGCAGGTCCAGCCCTTGCTTCCACTCGGGCCTGGGCTCGGACGTGGGTCATCTTGAATGACAGATGTTACCAAGCTGTTACCTCGGTCTCCAGCGCACGTTATTAAGGTGTTAGGGAGTGAAGTTAACCATGTCCTCCGCTACACTAACACGCTTTTATTTATAACTAGTTTTACCAATTTTCTTTTTAAATGATAAAAGTAATGTGTGCTAACATGTGAAATTTTACAGTTTTTTGCATTTGCTTACACACAATTTTACTGTGTGTCTTTTTTCAAAAGGATTGACAAACTTTTCCAAACACTATATTCAGTTTTCTTAATTCCTAGATTTATTTGCAAAAGGACACACTTCGGTCAAAATATAGCAAGCATTTGTAAAAATGCAGTTTTATTTTCATCTCACTCACACAGACTTCAAACGATAGGACACTATTGGAGTGAGTAACCCAGAAGAGTGATAAATGCAAAACACATTTGTTTTACTATACGTAAGAAATCACGTTTGGGGCATTTTGCCCGACCTTTTTAGCGCGTATGATGAATGCTCGATTATTGTAACTTGACCAAATATATTTGCAAATCCATAGCAATCGTCATTGTTTATTTTGAAGTGGGCCTATATGGAAGGACCTAAAGAGAAAGTAAAAATATTCTGTAATCTTTTCAAGAAGTGCTCAACAATGACGTTGCAAACTGAAACTATTTATTTTTACCACAGTCAGGTAAAGTCACATATCACAGATGTCAACAAAGGAAAAAACTATCGAGCTGTAGCAGCCACTTGAAAGCTGTATTTTCAATGTATCACCTGTGTGTCTTTACACCTGGTGGATGTGATTATCCAATGTGTTCAATTGTGTGGTCGTTGGCAAGCCAGCCCTTTGGGTTGACCAGGAAGTAACTTCACAATCCTTAAATATTATACTCATAATTTTCATAGACAGAAATTTTAGGTCAATTTTTGGGGCTAAAGGAGCTCGTCTCTAGTGGATAATGTGTTCCTGATGGCTTCATCGACCTGTGACCTCCATGTTTGGGCAGTTCACAGCTGAGTGTGAAACTTTTAGGATGAGATTTAGCACCTCCTAATCCATAGTTCTCACCCTGAAAATGCTGTTTTTCACCCTTCATGTTGGGAGTGAGGTCTTGCTTGTCACAATGAACAGAGAGCTGAGCCAAAGGGAAAATTGTCCCTTTAGCAGTCAATTCACTTTCCTACTCTCACCTATATTCATTAGCCATGGGTAGTGATTTGAAAGAGCAAGATGGTGGATACAAGCAGGCCAAATAGTTTTCCTCCGAAGGGTTGCTGGACTAAGACTTTGAGATCGGGTGAGAGCTCATATTGCTTCACATCAAGAGATGCCAGTTGACGTGGTTTGCGCATGTAGTCTACGTTTCTCCCTAACACCCCACTATTGAGGAGGTCCAGAATTAGGAATACGGTATTTCCGTGAATTGCCGCAGGGCATATAGTATGCGCCTGCCTTGAATTACTGCCGGGTCAAACTCGTGACGTCATGAGTTGCACTTCCCCTGTCATCATTTTCAAAATGGAAGATGCTGATTTCAATACCGGTAATTAGAAATCGGGAAGAAGATTAAGAGCTATTCAGTAGGATTCATGCTGCAGTGTCACACTCAAATTTTTACTGCTTGCCTTTGGTAAGCGTAGGAGTGAGAAGAGGTTTTAAATTAATTAGCGCCCCGGCGGCAATTTAAGGAAATACGGTATACATCATTCGGATTATCAACCCCAAAGGGAATAAGTGGTAGAAAAAGGGTTGGATGGATGTATTTAGAATATTAATACCCCAGGAAGTGCTTGAGCCATTTCACATGTTGAAATTAGTCTTCTTTGAAACATTCTGGCACCAATCACAGTTTTTGCCTGTTGCTTGAACATGTTTTACAAAACTTTACTTGCCGTTTCCTAACTGTACACGCAAGCGAATAAGCCACAAACACTGGGAAATAATGCATTCACATGAATGCCAAATTGAAACTCTGCTAGCAAAAAACTAGCAATCCTTTGTCAACATGTGATGTACTGTTTATAAAACGTTGCATAATTTTCTTTTCACAGTTTGTATTCAGTTCCACAGACGGGATGTTTTCACAACAGCCCAAAAAATTGAATACTCAATACTGTACATTACTGTAGTGTTTCTATACAGTTTAGTAAATTTAGTTAAAACAAAAATAAAGTAAACCAAACACTACTGTAAACACCAAAAAATACAACTGTGTGTACATGTAAATTGATTTATGGATACCTCTGTCTGTTGGGTGTCCATCCCCAGAAAGTATTCTGGCCATTCTGCAGAAAAATACAAGCACACATTGTGATTGCTTTGCTTCTTTTTTACAGCATTGTTTATACTATACTTTACATAATATACTATACACAGTAGTGAAATATTTCAACACAGTACACATGTTGCAGTTAGGTGATATGTTATACCAGTGGTTCTCAAATGGGGGTACGTGTACCCCTGGGGGTACTTGACGGTATGCCAAGGGGTAAGTGAGATTTTTTTTTAAATATTCTAAAAATAGCAACAATTAAAAAATTCCTTATAAATATATTTATTGAAAAATACTTCAACAAAGTATGAGTGTAAGTTAATAAACTGTGAAAAGAAATGCAACAATGCAATATTCAGTGTTGACAGCTAGATTTTTTTTGTGGACATGTTCCATGAATATTGATGTTAAAAATTTATTTTTTTGTGAAGAAATGTTTAGAATTAAGTTCATGAATCCGGGTGGATCTCTTTTACAATCCCCAAAGAGGGCACTTTAAGTTGATGATTACTTCTATGTGTAGAAATCTTTATTTATAATTGAATTACTGTTTATATTTCAACAAGTTTTTAGTTATTTGTATATCTTTTTTTTTCAAATAGTTCAAGAAAGACCACTACAAATGAGCAATATTTTGCACTGTTATACAATTTAATAAATCAGAAACTGATGACATAGTGCTGTATTTTACTTCTTTATCTCTTTTTTTCAACCAATAATGCTTTGCTCTGATTAGCGGGTACTTGAATCAAAAAATTGTTCACAAGGGGTACATCACTGAAAAAATGGTTGAGAACCACTGTGGTATAGTACTGTAAATATTCTAGGTACAGGTATAGTCTGAGCAGGGTAGATAACAAAAGACATACATGTTTTACAGTCAGAATGTGCTTACAGTATTATGGAGGAAACTGTTAAACAACCTAAATTAAGTTGGACTCTATGCCCAGCTTCCCTCATCGTGAACCAAAGTTGCTCTTATATCATCATAAATAATGTTTTCTGCATGGCCTCTTTGACCAGGTCCTCCTCTATCTTTGTCTTCCTCTTCCTCTGTCTCAAGCCCTCCCTGCCTCCATTCTTGGTCAAAGTTCTCAAAGTAGCTTTACTGAGGTCTTTTTGTAGGTGACTGTTTTGGTCTTCAGTTTTGTAAGTAAGTATGTGAGTCCAAGTATTTACAATTACTCAATGTGTTTTGTATTTGGAATGTGTTTCCCAAGTGCGTGTAGTGTGCTGGTGCAAGTGTGCTGCAAAAGGAACAAGAGTGTTGCAAATTTTATAACTCAAGTGAAAATTTTAATTTTCCTGAAGGAACTCTCCTGACGGAATAAATAAAGTACTATCTAATCTAATCTAATCTAAAGCAGCGCTCTTTTTAAGATATGTTGCCGTTGTGTTGAAGGAATATAGTAATACCAGTTTTATTGTGTGTTTATAGTGTTCAAGCAATGGAAAACAACTGTAAATAGGTAGTTTTTCATTTTATCATGTACTTTAAAAATATAAGCCTATTTCTGCTGGAAAGGTTGACCTGTTAACTAGAGGCAAGCAGGTGTTACGTCATCACCTACTGTTTCTGGGAAAAACAGCATACGCTCACTAGTGTTCCGTGTACAATGTCACACAGGTAAAGCAGCGTTGCTACTGAATAGATGGCTGGTATAGTGTCAAATAGATGGTACAAGAAAAAATATGATCATAAAAATTGCGACGCAGTAAGTGTGCAGTCAGTGAAGAACCAAGTGGCGTAGGAACACTGAATCAGGAATTGTGTAGCATTAGTCCCTAGAAATGATTTAGAAAAATAAATACAATTACAGTTTTGTTTAGATGAAACATTTCTGATATTAATTATTATTATATAATATTGATTATAACAAGGTGTAGGAAAAAATGGATTCGAATATGAATCAAATATGTTGTGCGATTCAGAATCGATTCTCATTTTTTAAAAATCGACATTTTTTTTTTTTTTTCATCAATCCAACTAAACAATACACAGCAATACCATAACAATGCAATCCAATTCCAAAACCAAACCTGACCCAGCAACACTCAGAACTGCCATAAACAGAGCAATTGAGAGGACACACAAACACCACACAGAAGAAACCAAAAGTAGTGAAACAAAAATGAATATCATCAACAACGGTATCAATATTATAATTTCAGCATAGCAGTGATTAAAAATCCCTCATTTACATTATCATCAGACATTTATAAAAGTAATAAAAAAGAACAATAGTGTCCCAGTGGCTTACACTTGCATCACATCTCAGATCCTGCTGAAATCCTATGTATGGAATGAATACAGAATCGTTTTGAATTGGAAAAATATCGTTTTTGAATCGAATCGAATCGAAAAAATCGATATATTATCGAATGGTGACCCCAAGAATTGATATTGAATCGAATCGTGGGACACCCAAAGATTCGCAGCCCTAATTATAACACAGTGTTACATGTGCTGACCATGACTGCTTTTTCTTTCCATTCCTGTCACAAATTTCTCTATCTCTCCGCCTTCGGTAGCTCTCTACACATATTGGTGTGTACATACTACTACTACTGGGTGCAACGGGGAGCATGTTGATTACATTGAGCACTGCTGCCACCTAGCTGCAAGGTTGTGTCGTTCGAACATTAATACTAGCGTGTAGATAGAAATCTTCCCCTTCCACCTTATCGCGACCCCCAGGAGGTGCCGACCCATTATTTGAGAAACACAGCCTTACACCACATGTGAGCATTAAATGTGCACACTATGACCACACTTGCCCAAAGCCTGAGATCATTACAGTTTACATGGCTTATAGCAGTGGTTTCAACCTTTTTTCAGTGATGTACCCCTGTGAATTTTTTTTTAAATCAAGTACCCCCTAATCAGAGCAAAGCATTTTAAGTTGAAAAATAGAGATAAAGAAGTAAAATACAGCACTATGTCATCAGTTTCTGATTGATTAAATTGTATAACAGTGCAAAATATTGCTCATTTGTAGTGGTCTTTTTTGAAATATTTGGAGAAAAAAAAAAACCTAAAAACTTGTTGAAAAATAAACAAGTGGTTCAATTATAAATAAAGAATTCTTCAACTTAAAGTGCCCTCTTTGGGGATTGTAATAGAGATCCATCTGGATTCATTAACTTAATTTTAAACATCCATCCATCCATTTCCTACCGCTTATTCCCTTTGTGGTCGCTGGGGCGCTGGTGCCTATCTCAGCTACAATCGGGCGGAAGGCGGCCTACACCCTGGACAAGTCGCCACCTCATCGCAGTAATTCTAAACATTTCTTCACAAAAAAAAGAAATCTTTAACATCAATAATTATGGAACATGTCCACAAAAAAATCTAGCTGTCAACACTGAAAATTGCATTGTTGCATTTCTTTTCACAGTTTATGAACAAGTATACCTTGCATTCACTTGTGTGTATAAAAGTCGCATATATTGTGTGACTGGGCCTGTACGCAGTTAGTATGGAGGATAGGTGGACCTAACAACAGGTTGTGGAGAATGCTAAATGCAGGACCTTTAAGGCACGCCCCCAATATTGTTGTCGGGAAATCGGGAGAAATCCAGGAGAGTGGTTACCCGGGATATTTTCGGGAAGGGCACTGACATTCGGGAGTCTCCCGGGAAAATCGGGAGGGTTGGCAAATATGCTGCAGTGTCAAGCTGTGCTGGATACTTTTATCTGTTGCTGTCACTTGTCATCTGTCACTCACCAAGTTGCATTCTCAGAATGGTACAGAATGAATGATGTATATACTTTTCTTTACTTTTTTGGACGGATTGTATTCTGTGTGTTGTGTGCAGACAGTGCACGATTGTACAAGCATGCAGCTCAGAGGGAACATTATGTGATAACCTTATTTTCGTAGACACTTAAGGTTTCTTTTTTATGTGTATCCTGTTAGTCCCGATATTTTTCCGTGTGGGCAAACTAAGTGTTCTCCCCTCCATTAATTTGGCTTTTTGAACGTACGGTAGTGCTCCAGTCTGGACTGTTCACCTTTTTTATTGCTGTGTAAATTTCCTTTTAAGAGTATTTTCATTGGGTGTGACGAAGGATGTTGTTCTTGCTTGTGATCTAAAGTAAAAGACAGTGAAAAATATCCCACACATAGTCAGCACACAAACTTGTAAACTCATTTCTTGAAACTTTACAAGCCATTTCTTTACTTTGCTTTTTTGGATTTCAGTAAACCTGTGACCATGTGACAATAGCCCTTGGGGTGAGGAGGATTATGTTAGATTGTCCACACATGTGGGTGTGCGCCACACCACTACAATATATGAAAGATGTACGACATATTCTCAACACCTTCCTATCTTCCTGGTCGACGAGAGCTTTATTTAAATTGCTCGGGTAAGCACGAATTTGGGCTGCTAGTTTCCCAGCATCCATGGCCCATGCTTTGTGGTGCTAACTTTGCTCTACTCAAAGAATGTAAGTAAGCTATGTTGTGCTGCTTAGGGCGCCGCACTTTTTTCACCCCTGGCTGGGAATGGTACTACAGATCTACACTGTGTTTGCTCCTTTTTGTCTGTTGATTTCAATGGCTATTTAAAACACTTCCTTGTGGTCTACATGTGTTTCTTAACTATTGTTCAGAGTCATTTATAAAGAGAGTATGGCCATCTCGGTTTCAGGAAAGTTCCTCATTCAGTATGTGTCCAAGCACCAAAGTAGTTTGATTTCTCGAATAGTTTGGCTCTCAATAAATCTCCTACAACACCTTAATCTGATCATGTTGGTTTTTGAAAAGTTGGACAGACACACCTGGATCATGTGATTGGAAACCAGATCTCTCGAGAAGATGTGTGCAGCAGTAGAGAATCCTTCGTATCGCACATGCGCCAGTCTCAACATGTGGGAAATAACCCGGAAACTGATATCATTCAATACAAACGTAGCAACAATTGTAATTAAGAGGAAACTGTTTATTTGTTTCACAAATGAAAAGAACAGGGCATTTTGAAGTGCATGGATGGTAGAAAGAAAGAAACAGATTTATTTAAGAAGGTAGCTAAGAAAATGTAAAATGCCGGCTTAATTCGGACTCCAGAACAAAATACAAATAAAATGAAAGAGAATGAAGCAGGTATATTGAAAGCGAAAAATAAAGAGTGCACAAACCGCTTCACGCTGCATTTGTGCAAGCCATCTGATTAACTTTACGCAAAACTGGCAAGATTGTCCAGAACAATAGCAACCTTCCTCTGGATATTAGTCAGGGCAGGAACGGACATTTTCATTTGATTTAAAACTACTTCATCAGTCCACAGAGTCTTTTAAATGAACTTCGAGACATTCAAAAGTTTTGTTTCCCTTATTTTCTAAAAATTACAACCGCTGGATCTGCATCTGCCCCGATACATTCTTGGAAGTAGTGTCATGTCCGTAGCTAAATGCAAGATCATTTCTTGATGCTGTCTGCTATTTAACATCAGCCTAGCCATTTAAGATGTAATATTTGTAAACTGTGCCAATATTACAGCAGACATCAGTTAAAAAATGTTGGAAGGATCTGCAAATGGCCAGTGTGACATCACAGGTTAACCGGAAAAGGAAATCAGTTATCCGTGCTAAGATGAAATAATCACCTCCCCATGGTACAGGAGGCACATGACATATGTCCAATAGTCGCATTTGAGAGAGTGCATCAACACTTGGACATCACACGTGGGTGTGAAAATACAGACTATTTGAGATATCAGACTGATTGAAAAAATTAACTAAAGTAATGAAATCAGGTAACAGTAGAAGAGAAATTCAAACACAAATACTAATAGACAAAGTAGACATTGAAAGAGTGAAAAACAAACAAAGAGGACTTTGAGGAAGCCCTCAAAGTATTTTCTCCACCGATTTACAACTTCCTAAGTCTAGGTCAGCAGCACATCATCCCCGCCATACATGGTGTTGACAGTGCCCTGCTTCCCCTTCCTTAGGCGGTAGATGTTGGTCCAGAATTGTTTCGAAGCTGTCTGGACATTGTTTTCTCCCCCGAACTCCTTCTGCTTCCACGACCGCCGAGGACGCACACTGCTTGGCCTGTTGGTACCTGCCTACTGCCTCGAAGACTCCAATGAGTCAAAAGGACCCGATAGGACTCTTCCTTCAGCTTGACGGCATCCCTCCCTCACACATACTAGTTTTGGAATTAATGCCAAGACAGGCACCAACCACCTTGGGACAACAGCTCTGATCGGGCACCTCGACAATAGAGGTACGGAACATGGCCCACTCTTACTCAATGTCCAGCGCCTCCCTCGTGACATGTTCAAAGTTCTTCCGGAGGTCAGAATTGAACCTTGCTCTGACGAGAGACACTGCCAGACGTTCCCAGCAGACCCTCACAATGTGTTTGGGCCTGCCTGTTCTGTCCGGCATCCTACCCCAGCTCACCACAAGGTGGTAATCGGTAGAAACTTACACCCCTCTCTCCACTCGAGTGTCCAAAACATGACACCGATGACACAACCACAAACTCGATCATCAAACTGCGGCCTAAATGTCCTGGTGCACGTATGAACACCCTTATGTTTGAACATGGCGTTTGTAATGGACAATCTGTGATGAGCACAAAGTTCAATAACAAAACACCACTCGGGTTCAGATCCTGGCAGCCCTTCCTCCAAATCTCGTCTCTCCGGGTTTTTCTGTCGTTGCGAATGTGAGCATTGAAGCCACATAGCAGAACAAGGGAATCACCAGAAGTCGCATTCTCCAATACCCCCACGAGGGAATTTAAAAAGGGTGAGTACTCTGAGTGGAAGAGTCCAGCCCGTCTCGAGAGGACTGGTTCCAGGAGCCCTTGCTGTGCGTCGAAATTAGTCTGACTATATCTAGCCGCAACTTCTCCACCTCGCGCACCAGCTCATGCTCCTTCCATATATCTATATATGTATGTATATATATAAATTTATATATATAGATCAATATATAACCTGTATACTGTATATATATGTTGAATAAGCAAAATACAGTAGACAAAGCGTTTGGTGAATGGCAAGAAAAGAATCACACCCTGAAGCACCAAGTGGCAACAAAGTAATGAGCTCCATAAACAGGTTGTTATTGTAGACAGCTCTGTCTCTTCAAAATGGCAGCACCTGTGTGTACGGTACTGCACAGGAAGTGATGTTATCAAAATGGCAGCGCCACAAGGCTTCCAGCAGCACACGTATCGAACGATTAAATTAATTAATGAAGCGTTTGTAAACTGAGACATGGTTCGCACACAGAGGTACATTTAGCACAATCCATAGTGTGTAAACTGAAAAGTTTGCAAATAGAGGATTTTGTAAAGCGAGGTTCTACTGTAATTGTATCTAGGAATTATGTATTTAATTTATTTCTCACCAAACTAAGATGTCCAATGATGTGTAACACATACAGTTACGCAAATATGAGGTGGGGTAAAAACAACAACACTGGCTTCGTCATGAAAATAATAGACTGTAATGACTTACTTGGATGCAAGAAAGTAATCTTACAAGACTAAATACTTCATATTCAATCATTCATCTTCCATTATAGGGCAGCACAGTGGAAACAGGGGTTAGTGCATGTGCCTCACAATACGAAGGTCCTGAGTAGTCCTGAGTTCAATCCCGGGCTCGGGATCTTTCTGTGTAGAGTTTGCATGTTCTCCCCGTGACTGCGTGGGTTCCCTCTGGGTACGCCGACTTCCTCCCACCTCCAAAGACATGTACCTGGGGATAGCTTGATTGGCAACACTAAATTGGCCCTAGTGAGTCAATGTTGTCTGTCATCTGCGTTGGCCCTGCGATAAGCTGGTGACTTGTCCAGGGTGTACACCGCCTTCCGCCCGAAAGCAGCTGAGAAAGGCTCCAGCACCCCCCGCGATCCCAAAAGTGACAAGCGGTAGGAAATGGATGGATGGATCTTCCATTATAGTGTTTCTAAAATAGTGGGTCGTGTACAGGTGTCAGGGTATAACTTCATTATTTGTGTCTAAACTCTTGTATTCATGTTAGACTGATTCACAAATCTGCAGCTAGGTGGCAGCAGTGCCCAATGTAAAGAAATCAACAGGCTCCCTGTTTTACCCAGTAGAGGTAGTAAGTACACAGTAACACATGTCTACAGAGCTAACGGGGACAAAGAAATTGAGACGTATTTTTCGTATTATAAGTATACGTTGCACCGGCCAAAAATGCATAATAAAGAAGGAAAAAAACATATGTACGTCGCACTGGAGTATAAGTCGCATTTCTGGGAGAAATTTAGTTGGTAAAATCCAACAGCAAGAATAGACATTTGAAAGGCAATTTAAAATAAATAAAGAATTGTGAACAACAGGCTGAAAAAGTGTACGTTATATGACACATAAATAACCAACTGAGAAGGTGCCTGGTATGTTAACGTAACATATTATGGTAAGAGTCATTCAAATAACTATAACATATAGAACATGCTATACGTTTACCAAACAATCTGTCATTCCTAATCGATAAATCCCATGAAATCTTCCTCCTCGATGTCGCTTCTAAACAACTCTGCCAACTTCAAAGGTATGCGCCGCTTCCTCTTGTCGTTTTCTGCTGCATATTTCACTGCGTCCAGCTTGTAATCTGCAGTACATAATTTCCTTTTCGGTCCAATTTTTGTTCAGCCCTTCTCAGTTTTTACAAGTTACCGCCAACGTTGAAAAGATCCATTTTAATAGCTACGGTAGTAGCATATAGCATATAGCAGTTAGCATTCTATGACCCACAATGCACTTCTGTCATGACCCTCCCCCGCCAAATTCTTATTGGTTGACATGTATGTGACGGTTGCTGACGTCTCTCTTTTCTTCGTCTCTTCCGCGAATGAGATAAATAATATTATTAGATATTTTACGGTAATGTGTTAATAATTTCACACATAAATCGCTCCGGAGTATATGACGCACCCCCGTCCAAACTATGAAAAAAACTGCGACTTTTAATCCGAAAAATACGGTTGTCAGCGGCATATATAAATAATTTTACTAACACAGTGTGTTGTACAGATACATAAATATAAATATCAAGTTCACAATAGCAATTCAAATAAGGGAGGTTGTGGACAATATAGTCCCATAGGTAGGTCATGACAGAAAATAATTTAATAGCACTGTTTCAATAGATGGATTATTGTAGGATTTCTGTTGTCACTGATAATGTTTAGTAAAATGGTGGCATTGCTTCTGTATTTGCCAGTCACGCAAAACACATGCATGGCAGTCGTCTGCTAAGACACCATTGACATATGCCATCTGTGTGGACTGTGGCTGGACACAGAAGGCCAATGGCCATGGAAATACTTTTATGCAGGACTTGAGGCCAATTTAATACAAATCTTAACAGATATTCCTTATCAAACATTGATCTTTCTACACTGTATTACATTTGTAAATGGTAATACTCACATGATGTATTACTTGATCAGTTTTAGTCAATTCTCTTCGTCAGTCATTTTTGTTGGTGTTGTATCAGGGACGGCGTGGCACAGTGGAAGAGCGGCCGTGCGCAACCCGAGGGTCCCTGGTTCAATCCCCACCTAGTACCAACCTCGTCACGTCCGTTGTGTCCTGAGCAAGACACTTCACCCTTGCTCCTGATGGGTGCTGGTTAGCGCCTTGCATGGCAGCTCCCTCCATCAGTGTGTGAATGTGTGTGTGAATGGATAAATGTGGAAGTAGTGTCAAAGCGCTTTGAGTACCTTGAAGGTAGAAATGGCTATACAAGTACAACCCATTTATCATTTATCATTAAAAGTAAGTGCATGCAGGCAAGACTTTTTAGAATTTTTCTGATCCTCGACCTCCTTGATTTATGTACTTTACTACCAAGTCAGATTTTCTACGTCTTATCTGCTCTGACTGATAACAATGAGGTGTGAAGTCCTGCTGTTTGAGTCTATTTCTGCTCTTTGTTTTAGTCTTCTACAGCCATCTCTTCAGCCGCAGCAGCTCCTTTTCTGGAGCAAGTTAAATAAACACATAGGTTGTGTGTGTGTGTGTGTGTGTGTGTGTGTGTGTGTGTGTGTGTGTGTGTGTGTGTGTGTGTGTGTGTGGTAGTACAAGGGTTAACTGGGCCCCCAGGTATGCCCTACCCCCTCCACCAAAGACCGTTCAAGCAGTTTAGATTAACACCAGACACAGACTAAATATAAGGATGTTTCTGTTGAACAATGTTATAAACGAGAAAAGGCAATTTGTGTAGAATTTGCGTTTGAATGATGGAAAGTGAAAAATGTGGAATTGTTGTCCTGTGAAAAATCGTGCTTCTAAATGTTATTTCTTTAATCTGAAATTGTTTCAATGGATTAAGAAATGTGGAGATAATATCTACCCACATTTCAGTGGGAATTTTTGTTAAAAGAAAATGTAGAATTCTAGGAAAATGTGTAATTTGTGCAATGCCAATTTCTTTAATGAAAAAAATGTTTGTTGTTGCATTGGTTTTAATTTTGGCTTAAAATGTTTGTCTTAGTTATCGTTAACAACCTTGAAATTAGGACGATAACGATCGAAAACAAAGGCACTTTAACTGAAACAATGATGAAATAATTGACAATTTAGTCATTAAATCAAAACAAGACAAACATGTCGACAAAGACAACATCCAATCAGATTTAATTTGGCCTGAAGGTGGGTGGGATAAAAATCACAGTTGCATGTGAGAGTGGAGTGGGTGGAAAAGCATCAGAACTATCCAATCAGAACCATCATTAAAATGTACACCGTTATGATTTTTCACCCGGAAAAAAAGACGCAATACAAAGACATCAATACAATGTCTCTACACTGGGAAGTAGGGCTGTCCTGATACCAATAATGTGGTACCTGTACCAAAAGGTATATCGATACTTTTTGATACTTTTCAAAATAAAAGGAACTACTAAAAATTTCAATAATGCCTTTTTTTAACAGAAAATCGTATAATACAATAAACATATGTTTCCTCTTGCATTAAAAAACAATTTTAGAAGGCTAAAATATAAATTAAAGGGTTTTTAACACTTTGGGTTTTTCTTGTTGCATTACAATTTTCCATATTACATATAGTCTGCCATAATCAAGGATTAGGTTAGAATATAATAAAAAAAAAGCTTTGTTGACATTATATTAAATGCTTCATGATTTATGGTAACATAAATAATAAATATAAATCGTTTGAGGTGCTTACTATGAGGTCTGTCACACCGCTGCCTCTACACCTGGCTGTTATCTACCGCCCCCCAGGGCCCTATCCGGACTTTATCAATGAATTCTCAGAGTTCGTTGCTGATCTAGTGACACACGCCGATAATATAATCATAATAGGGGACTTTAATATCCACATGAATACCCCATCGGACCCACGGTGCGTAGCGCTCCAGACTATAATTGATAGCTGTGGTCTCACACAAATAATAAATGAACCCACGCATCGCAACGGTAATACGATAGACCTAGTGCTTGTCAGGGGTATCACCGTTTCCAAAGTTACGATACCCCCGTATACTAAAGTATTGTCCGATCATTACCTTATAAAATTCAAGGTTCAGACGCATGTTCAGCAAACTAATAATAATAATAACTGCTATAGCAGCCACAACATTAATGCTGCCACAACGACAACTCTTGCTGACCTACTGCCCTCGGTAATGGCACCATTCCCAAAGTATGTGGGCTCTATTGATAACCTCACTCACAACTTTAACCACGCCCTGCGCGAAACCATTGATAACATAGCACCGCTAAAGTTAAAAAAGGCTCCAAAAAAGCGTACCCCGTGGTTTACAGAAGAAACTAGAGCTCAGAAATTATTATGTAGAAAGCTGGAACGCAAATGGCGCACGACTAAACTTGAGGTGCACCATCAAGCATGGAGTGATGGTTTAATAACGTATAAACACATGCTTACCTTAGCTAAAGCTAAATATTACTCAAATCTCATCCACCGTAATAAAAACGATCCTAAATTTTTGTTTAGTGCGGTAGCATCGCTAGCCCAACAAGGGACTCCTTCCAGTAGCTCCACCCTCTCAGCTGATGACTTTATGCAATTCTTTAGTAAGAAAATTGAAATCATTAGAAAGGAGATTAAAGACAATGCGTCCCAGCTCTAACTGGGTTCTATTAACACTGACACGATTGTATATACGGCGGATGCTGCCCTCCAAAATAGTTTCTCTTGTTTTGAGGAAATAACATTAGAGGAATTGTTACAACGTGTAAATGGAATAAAACAAACAACATGTTTACTTGACCCACTTCCTGGGAAACTGATCAAGGAGCTCTTTGTATTATTAGGTCCATCAGTGCTAAATATTATAAACTTATCACTTTCCTCGGGCACTGTTCCCCTAGCATTCAAAAAAGCGGTTATTCATCCTCTTCTTAAAAGACCTAACCTCGATCCTGACCTCATGGTAAACTACCGACCGGTGTCTCACCTTCCCTTTATTTCAAAAATCCTCGAAAAAATTGTTGCGGAGCAGTTAAATGAACACTTAGCGTCTAACAATTTATGTGAAACCTTTCAATCCGGTTTCAGGGCAAATCACTCGACTGAGACAGCCCTCGCAAAAATGACTAATGATCTATTGCTAACGATGGATTCTGATGCGTCATCTATGTTGCTGCTCCTCGATCTTAGCGCTGCTTTCGAAACCGTCGATAATAATATTTTATTAGAACGTATCAAAACACGAATTGGTATGTCAGACTTAGCCCTGTCTTGGTTTAACTCTTATCTTACTGATAGGATGCAGTGTCTCCCATAACAATGTGACCTCGGACTACGTTAAGGTAACATGTGGAGTTCTCCAGGGTTCGGTCCTTGGCCCTGTACTCTTCAGCATCTACATGCTGCCGCTAGGTGACATCATACGCAAATACGGTATTAGCTTTCACTGTTATGCTGATGACACCCAACTCTACATGCCCCTAAAGCTGACCAACACGCCGGACTGTAGTCAGCTGGAGGCGTGTCTTAATGAAATTAAACAATGGATGTCCGCTAACTTTTTGCAACTCAACGCCAAAAAAACGGAAATGCTGATTATCGGTCCTGCTAGACACCGACCTCTATTTAATGATACAACGCTAACATTTGACAACCAAACAATTAAACAAGGCGACACGGTAAAGAATCTGGGTGTTATCTTCGACGCAACTCTCTCCTTTGAGTCACACATTAAAAGCGTTACTAAAACGGCCTTCTTTCAGCTCCGTAATATCGCTAAAATTCGCTCCATTCTGTCCACTAAAGACGCTGAGATCATTATCCATGTGTTTGTTACGTCTCGTTTCGATTACTGTAACGTACTATTTTCGGGTCTCCCCATGTCTAGCATTAAAAGATTACAGTTGGTACAAAATGCGGCTGCTAGACTTTTGACAAGAACAAGAAAGTTTGATCACATTACGCCTATACTGGCTCACCTGCACTGGCTTCCTGTGGACTTAAGATGTGACTTTAAGGTTTTACTACTTACGTATAAAATACTACACGGCCTAGCTCCATCCTATCTTGCTGATTGTATTGTACCATATGTCCCGGCAAGAAATCTGCGTTCAAAGGACTCCGGCTTATTAGTGATTCCCAAAGCCCAAAAAAAGTCTGTGGGCTATAGAGCGTTTTCATTTCGGGCTCCAGTACTCTGGAATGCCCTCCCGGCAACAGTTTGAGATGCCACCTCAGTAGAAGCATTTAAGTCTCACCTTAAAACTCATTTGTATACTCTAGCCTTTAAATAGACTCCCTTTTTAGACCAGTTGATCTGCCGTTTCTTTTCTTTTTCTCCTATGTCCCACTCTCCCTTGTGGAGGGGGTCCGGTCCGATCCGGTGGCCATGTACTGCTCGCCTGTGTATCGGCTGGGGACATCTCTGCGCTGCTGATCCGCCTCCGCTTGGGATGGTTTCCTGCTGGCTCCGCTGTGAACGGGACTCTCGCTGCTGTGTTGGATCCGCTTTGGACTGGACTCTGGCGACTGTGTTGGATCCATTATGGATTGAACTTTCACAGTATCATGTTAGACCCGCTCGACATCCATTGCTTTCCTCCTCTCCAAGGTTCTCATAGTCATCATTTTCACCGACGTCCCACTGGGTGTGAGTTTCCCTTGCCCTTATGTGGGCCTACCGAGGATGTCGTAGTGGTTTGTGCAGCCCTTTGAGACACTAGTGATTTAGGGCTATATAAGTAAACATTGATTGATTGATGGTTGCCACTCCGGGTCTGTGCTTTAAGAAAAATACAAGTACAAACCCCGTTTCAATATGAGTTTAGAAATTGTGGTAGATTTTAAATATAAACCATATACAATGATTTGTAAATCATTGTCAACCCATATTCATTTGAATATGCTACAAGGACAACATATTAGATGTTCAAACTGATAAACATTTTTTTTTTTTGCAAATAATCATTAACTTTAGAATTTGATGCCAGCAACATGTGACAAAGAAGTTGGGAAATTTGGCAATAAATACTGATAAAGTTGAGAAATACTCATCAAACACTTATTTGGAACATCCCACAGGTGTGAAGGCTGATTGGGAACATGTGGGTGCCATGATTGGGTATAAAAACAGCTTCCATGAAATGCTACGTAATTCACACACAAGGATGGGGTGAGGGTCCCCAATTTGTAAGCAAATTGTCGAACAGTTTTAGAACAACAGTTCTCAACGAGCTATTGCAAGGAATTTAGGGATTTTACCATCTACGGTCCGTAAAATCATCAAAAGGTTCAGAGAATCTGGAGAAATCACTGCACGTAAGCGATGATATTACGGACCTTTGATCTCTCAGGCGGTACTGCATCAAAAACCGACATCAGTGTGTAAAGGATTTTACCACATGGGCTCAGGAACACTTCATAAAACCACTGTCAGTAACTACAGTTGGTCGCTACATCTGTAAGTGCAAGTTAAAACTATGCTATGCAAAGCAAAACCCATTTATCAACAACACCAAGGAACGCCGCTGGCTTCGCTGGGCCCGAGCTCATCTAAGATGGACTGATGCAAAGTGGAAAAGTGTTCTGTCGTCTGACGAGTCCACATTTCAAATTATATTTGGAAACTGTGGACGTGGTGTCCTCCGAAACAAAGAGAAGAATAACCATCCGGAGTGTTATAGGCGCAAAGTTCAAAAGCCAGCATTTGTGATGGTATGGGCATTAGTGCCCAAGGCATGGGTAACTTACACATCTGTGAAGGCACCATTAATGCTGAATGGTCCATACAGGTTTTGGAGCAACATATGTTGTCATCCAAGCAACATTATCATGGACGCCCCTGCTTATTTCAGCAAGACCCCCCCACCTGCTACCAACTTCTTCACGTCCATTGTGTCCTTGAGCAGGACACTTCACCCTTCTTCCTGACGGCTCGTGGTTAGGGCCTTACATTGCAGTTCCCGCCATCAGTGTGTGTGAATGGGTGAATGTGGAAATAGTGTCAAAGCGCTTTGAGTTCCTTAAGGTAGAAAAGCGCTATACAAGTATAGTCCATTTACCATTTTTATAATACCACGTTCGTCAAGGAATACACATACTGTAACTCTTGTCATGTGTATTCCAGATCAAGCCATCGGTTTTACTATTACGACTCTACCTGTCATTTTCCCATGATTGCTACTGAAATCCCTTGCGTCTGTAAAACAAAACCTTGGAATTTCTGACCCACTTTCCACTGCTGCATAATCTCCAACATTCCTGAATACCGTGATTGATATCAGCGAACACTTAATATGAACCAGAGGACTAGTGAGGGCTTTATGATGATGATGATGTTGCGTACTGAAAGTGTTTAACCGAAACCTTGCAGCTGTTTTAGCTCATGCTGTGTTAGTTATTCTATTAATTATTTTAAGTTGAGAGTCAGTCAGTCATTGGACCAACTTTGGGATCTCTACGTAACCTGAACTGCTGGAAAGTGTGCCAAATTGTGGAATATGAATACGTACAGTGGAGGAAATAAGTATTTTATGCACTACCAGCCAGAAAGCAACATGAGCCCTACAGAGTGGTCTTGTGTTCATGAGGCACAAAAATGAGTCCTATCCCTTTAAGAATATACTCAGAACCTTAAATCATAATGAACCTGATCTACAAAGTATTAAACTAAAGGTTTGCTTGTACTAAATCATTTGCATAGAGGATTACGTCTGTTAAATGAGCAATTTAGTTCAAGTAAAGCATTTATTGTGTTTGTCTTCATGTATATGCAGAATATATTCTGATTATCAGAACACAAAACTAGGTGGAGGAGATGCCAATACAATCATTTGGCAGTCACAATGTGATTTATCAAACTTTAAAGTGTTTGCAGCCGTTGTTTTATAATCTATATTTATTTATATACATCTGTGGTCCCTTTTCAAGGTTGTTTCTTTTCCCCAGCTAAGGTCTTCTGAGTTTTTCCTTGCCCGGATGTGGGTTTAGACCAGGGTATGTCATTGTGAGTTCCAAGATGGCGCCAGTATGTGCTTTGGGCTGCCGTCTCTCGCTGTCAGCTCTGTTCGTTTTTGTGTTGTTTGCTTCTATTTTCGTCTCTGTCAGCTCACTGCTTGTGTATGACCGCCAAACACTGTCGGATCTTTTGCCAATCACAATGAATTACTACTACTAATACAGGAAACTACAATACGGGACAACACTTACTACAACTATAGAAAACTTAAGTACACTACCACAACTGCAAAAAAATTACAATATACAACTACTACTCGGCTGACCATATTCTGAAATCCCCAAAAGAGGACACATATATGCGTGCCAAGGCCGGGACTAGGTGAACATTTTCTAATGATACTTGAACTTGCTTTATAAATAATATATTTATTTAAATGAAGCATTTTTTCTCCTCCGATGACAGCAGTGTTGGCGCTAAGAATTTTCAAAATGGGGTCCATGGATCCCATCAAGTCATAAAAATTGGGTCCAACAGTAATATTTTGGGGTCCCACCTTTTTGTAAGCGTTTTGAAAACAAATGATAAACGTATGCATTGTCCTGTTATATCTCACATTATATACTGTGTTTTGGAAAAAGGTTGTCAGAAATGTTGCTTAATTAGTTAAAATAAATTATATAAAAAGAAGACAAATTTGTATGCATATGTAAATGTATTCAGATATAAACATTCATTCACTTTCTTCTTTCCTTCATGGATCTAAACTTTAGCGCTGGCGTTATTTTTTTCAATGTTTTTATTAATAAGTTGTAGTTGTATTTATTTCTGTATAAAAGTGTAAAAAGTGCTTTGCTTGGGTCATGAAATGATGATAATGGTGTGCCAGGGCATACATGCATTTTACATTGAACACTTAAATCTCTGGATTCTACATCAACTTCACATCTATTCCTCATTTCAAAATATTTTTATTTTCCTTGTTGTTTTTTATGTTTGTTTGTTTTCCGCCCTTTTTTGTCGAACAAAACTATGTATTTTCTATGGCAAACACACAAAATATGCAAAATCTTCCACCAAAAATATTTTTCAAAGTGGAATATTTGATGTGACATAATCGGGGTTGAGGTGTCTGGAGTTAGTTGGGGGTGTATATTGTAGTGTCCCGCAAGAGTCAGTGTTGCAAGGGGTTCTGGGTATTTGTTTTGTTGGGTTTATGTTGTGTCACGGTGCGGATGTTCTCCCGAAATGTGTTTGTCATTCTTGTTTGGTGTGAGTTCACAGTGTGGCACATATTTGTAACAGTGTTTATGTTGTTTTTATGGCCAACCTCAGTGTGACCTGTATGGCTATTGATCAAGTATGTCTTGATTGACAATTAATTCACTACCTCCTTTTCTCGCTCTGTCTGTCGCTGCCCTCCCTCACGAATGTTGGTGCGTACGCACACCTTCATAATTTGTTTTATTATTAACCCCTCTTAACCCTGTACGTACATTGAAAATACACGCAAACGACACAAAACGCCAGATACTTGAGGCATTTAAGAAACCCCGCACGGACACCCCGTACAGTCCCGTAAACTGAACATATGGTCAGCCTACTACTACAACAAACATATGTTTGATAAAAACTTTTTTTTTTTTTTTTTTCCCCAAGATGGCGCTGCTGTAGTGGCTGCTGTAGGCAGGAGCTCTGTGCTCTTGTGTCATCCTTTTGTGTTTCCCTCTTGTTTTCATGTCTTATTATATTTTTTTGCATTTTGGTCCGGGACCCTTTGGGACTGTGTGACAAGGGGTGGCACTTTCCTGACCTCTGTGGTGCTTTTTTTTGTGGACTTCTGGATCTGCCTCCCGCGAGCCTTTTGGCCATGGAGACCAGCTGCTGGGTGTCTGCCACACCGGAGTCGGTTTGGAGGGACTGGTGGAGATGTGGATGAGGGGACAGGACTGCAGAGTTTGGAGGGACTGGAGGAGGTGCGGATGAGGGGACAGGGCTGCGGAGCTAGCACTGAGCGCTGGGACGGAGAGGCTTCGCGGTGTCTTGGCTGGGTGAGCAGGTGTCGGACACCTCAGTCACCTTGGACGTATCCTCGTTCATCCATGCGGACTGGACATTGGCCGAAAATGGAGTCGGCTGTCTTGGTTGCTTTGTTGGGTCTGCTCCTGTCTCTGGCCATGCTCCCTCCACCCCAGCGGACGATGGCGTGGAACACCCCAGAGGCCACCACAGTGGATGTTTCTTTTACTGTTTATTCATAGCTAGTATGTAGAAGTGTCTGGTTGTATCTGCTGCTTTAATGTCTTTAATGTCCTCTGTGTTCTTTGATGTTTGATGTTTCCCTCTTACACACATGGAAGAGGGATGTGTACCATGGCTATGAGTTGTTGTTTTTTCCCTTGGCCTCAGTCTGCACCTCCTCTCCAGGGCCCAGGCTAAGACCGATTTTTTAAATTTTGTTTTAATCTTCTATCAAATACTGTGTGACATCCATTCATGCACTTTCTACCGCCTGTCCTTTTCGGGGTAGCTGAAATGGGGGGTGTTTTTGGGGAGTTAGCTGACGCCTATCCCAGCTGCACTCTGGCGGAGGCCAGGGTACACCCTGGACACGTCGCCACCTCATCGCAGAGCCAACACAAATGGACATGAATGTATTTTGAAAAACATGATATTTCCAAATATTTCAGTACACCGTGAGTCTCTGAAATAAATTAAGTCACTTTGGGAGGGTGAATTAGGAGTGCCCTATCTGAGGATAACTAAACAGAGATTTGAAGTAGAGTTCATAAGTCATCTATTTCTGCTAAACACAGCTTTATTCAATGCAAGCTAATACATCCTACCTATTGTACCAAGGTCCGATTGGCTACATGTGATTGGTGTCACCAGTCTCCAGCTAACCTATTATATATGTTTTAGCCTTGCCCATTCCTGTGCAGTTATTGGACCAAAATGTTTAATACTTTGTCTTTTGGAATTGGCGAAAAGATCGAACTGAAACTTTTAAGTGCACTACTTGGGCTAACACCGCAGTCATCTACCCTTAGCAAATCCAAAAAAGAATCTTGTACCATTCACTACTTTGTAAACTCTGAGTTGAATTGGAAGGTGACAGCGCCTCCTTGCCACACCCACTGGATTAAAGATATGCTTTATTTCCTCAAAAGGGAGAAAATTAGGCTGACATTGAACGGTTGTTCTGTGAAGTTTCAGGAAGTATGGGTTTGTTTCCTAAATATATGTGAAAGAGACTGATCTCTAATTTAACCTGACAAATTAAAGTAATTGAAGGTAGATAATTGATGAGCCTTTTGTCTGACATTCAGGAGTGCTGTTGTCTGTGGCTTCAAATCAATATTTGCCTGTACTTATTTGACTGATGCATGTTTTTCTTTCCTAGTTTATTATTTTTTTTTTGTATTTTATGTATGATATTTGTGGTTTACATGTTTGAAGGAGAAAAAATAACATTTGATGTGTGTTTAATTATATTTCTGTATATATATTTTTTTAAAAAGTAAACAAATGGATGGGTGAATTGTACCTACTCAGTTTAACACAAATGGACATGATATTTATTTGTCCACATGAACAAGATATTTTCAAAACGTTACATTTTTCTATTCTAGTGTAAAAAAAAATAAAAAAATAAAAAAGTATGACCAGCCCACATAACACATTCACCGTCTGTCAATGTTCATTTAGTCCAATTAGAACCTTGAAAAAAAATCAACCATAGTTGACTTAGTCAAATTTTTTTACATATACATCAAATAATGTTTTGTAGTTTTTTAAGAAATCAGCATTTATTTTTGGTAGTGCAGACATCAAAATGATTAATGACCACTACAGGCCGAAGTAGGTATTTTCTATTGTAGTTATTTTAAGCCATCTTTTTTGTTATCTAGATTCAACATACTGTGTTTTGTATACAGTAGGTTTGTCCAAGATTTTTGTTTTTAAACAAACACAGGACGTTGTTTGAGCGTTATGTACTTTTTTTAAATTGCGATCACAGTCATTCACAGTGCAATGTGAAGTCGATTTAACATGGTCTGCACACACAAGGACGATGTAATGACTAGAGTGAGATGAATGCAGCAATATGCAGGGACATCCTGAAAAAAAACAACGCTTCCCATCCAATCTGGTGGCGCTTGAGAGGTTCTGCAAAAGGAATGGGCCAAGAAGAATGGGTGTCCAACGGTAGGTGTGCCAAGCCTGTGGCATCATATTCAAAAAGTCTTCCGGCTATAATTGCTGTCAAAGGTGCATCAATAAAGTATTGACAAAACCTCTGAATATTTTATTTTCTTAATAAATGTGCACATTTAAAAACAAAAAAAATCATATTGTCATTATGGGTTATTGCCTGGCCCTGTGATGAGGTGGCGACTTGTCCAGGGTGTACACCACCTTCCGCCCGATTGTAGCTGAAATAGGCACCAGTGCCCCCCGCGAACTCGAAGGGAATAAGCGGTAAAAATTGGATGGATGGATGGATGGATGGATGGATGGATGGATGGATGGGGTTATTGGAATAAGAATTTTGGAACAAGGCTGTAACATAACACAATGTGGACAAAGTGGAGCGCTCTGAATACTTTCCAGATGCACTCTAAGTCACTCTTTTGCAGTCATTGGTCAAACAAGTCTGTCATTGGAGTTATGCAGTTTAAATGAACCCCCCAAAAAATACACTAAAGTTTATTGTTACTGTACCGGTAAGACTACATTATTGCCCAGTAGTCTGTTTCTCCTCTCTAATAAAACCTTTGTCCTGACTGTGGCTACCAACCACATGGGGAGAAGTAAATAGAGGAGACCGTGGCTCTCCTTCACTGACATTGTTTATTCATGTGTCTTAGAACGACCGATCAGTTCAATACATGTGGTTTTGTCTTATGTTTTACAGAGTTCCTCATTTCTATTTCACATTAAAAAAGGCGGCTACCCCAAACCAAGGTAAGCTGAGCTTGTATTTTGCAGTGGAAAGTTACACCCAATCCTCCATGAAATGCAGTGCAGAGCAAGATGATGTTTGCACAATATTATTGTTGTTTGGACTTTGTGGACTTGAAGCAAAACTTCACTGAAAGTAGACGTACAAAAAAAACAACATAAATAAACAAGACACAAAGATAGAAGTGTCATGGTCTGCTCCCCAACATGTTCTTACTTTAACTCCAGTTTTTGTTTGATATTTGCTGTCTGTATTTGCAGGTGACTGGGAGCGGAGCATCGAGGCAGATGATCACAATTGGCAATGAACACCACACTATGAAAACATCTGGTTATTTGTCAAAGTTCCGCCACGTACATATAAAATTTATAATCTGTGTAAATACTGCTGTTTGCTTGCACTTAGTTTTTGTTTGCATAGTTGCCCTCCCTTGTATATAGGTTGTTTTTTTGTTTCAAATTGTTACATTTATATCGATGTTTCCTGAACTGCTTTGTTTCCAAGTTTCCTAGAATTATTAGTTTCCTGACCTTAATCCATAGTTGTATTTAACTTTTGTGCGTTTTTTACAATTCTTGCCATTGTGTTAAGTACTGGCATGTCCTGTAACCAGGTTTGATGGGCCTGGAGAGCTCATGTCCAGGTGCCCTTGAGCAAGACACCAAACCCCTCAGTGGGTTGTGGTTAGCGCCTTGCATGCCAGCTTCTGTCATCAGTATTCCACAATTGCGTTGTTCTTAATGTGCAACGACAATAAAAAGCATATTTGATTCTAAAAACCAAGCTGGGCTACTAAAACTAATAATTGGGAGACAAAATCAAGGGGCAAATTTTAGGCGCAGATGTAAACAATCGACACCAAAACTACATACAAAGGCCATCAAAAAAATATTGTAAAATATTTCATACTTATTTTCCTCAATCAACAACAAAGTAAATCATAACTAGGCTAGTTTTGTGTTGTTTTAATTGAATAAAAGACAAGAAGTGTTGCTCACATTCTTCTCTCTGACTCCACTCGCCTTTAACCCCATGACAAAACAATTTAAGAGGACCCAATTTAAGACCTCCGGACAACTTCTTTGAATATATGGTTGCAATTAGGCAAATTAGAGTCAACTTTATTGATCCCTACAGGGCATACTTTCCAGATAAAATCAGCAAAGAGAAAATACAGATGAACTTTTGCATGCTGGAATTGTCAAGGCTGCAATAAATTTTTGAATAAAATAAAATGTAATCAAGAAAATCCTGCCCAGATGTCTCATAGGAGTGTGCTAATCCAACATTGATGTCAGCAATCAGTCTGATATCAGAAAAAACAGGTATGAAAAGTATATGAGCTTGCATGTAAAATGTTCATTCCAAGAAAGTTTGGCATAACACCGGGCCAAAACCAGTCTGTCATCTGTTATATCGACAGCAGCAGCCCGCTCTTTTCACCTGCCCCAACACATGCACTCATGGAACTTGGCTAATGATGCGTTTAAGGCCACAAAAAATGTGTGCTTATCCTACTGTAATTGATTAAGAATGTTAATGTATGGATATTAATCATCAAATGCTGCTGATAACTAATTAGGAGCATCTGACTAAGGTCACAATGTGGTCTTGTAAAATGTCTTATTGGTGGAACATTTGATCAGCAAAGATGAGTTGTTGTTGTTGTTGTTTGTTTACATAGCAATATAAAATAAAATAAACCAGCTGATAAAACCCTTCAACAACAAAATAAAAAAGACTATTTAGAATTTGTTTTACACTGACTTTCATATCATAACATCACCTGTGACTGTTGCAGGTGGAGAAAAGTCATTTAGCAAACTAGTTAAGAACTATGTCAGCTCCACAACAAGCCAAGAGAGGCTAAAAAGTCTTGCTACACTTACAACTGAAAGTTAGGGATGCCTTTTGGACTTCAAAGACCTCATGAGGTAATTTGCTAACAAAAGACCTGGCGTCGGACCTTCTGATGAGACTTAACAGTGAGCAAATAAGCCAATTTAAACTTTAATTGATATTAGATGAGGCTTGTTGTTGTTTTTGATATGTTTTATAACATCTTATTCCATGAGCTCGTTACTTGCATATTTGATTTTAATGCTGCTTATTTACCTGTGGACTATATGTTGAACCAGGACACTTACGTTGTTTTTCTTTGCATATCAGTGCTTGATTGTTAAATAGAAGTGAATTATATTTATAAGTGAATTATATTTATATAGCGCTTTTCTCTAGTGACTCAAAGCGCTTTACATAGTGAAACCCAATTACTAAGTTACATTTAAACCAGTGTGGGTGGCACTGGGAGCAGGTTGGTAAAGTGTCTTGCCCAAGGACACAATGGCAGTGACTAGGATGGCAGAAGCGGGAAACAAACCTGCAACCCTCAAGTTGCTGGCACGGCCACTCTACCAACCGAGCATGCCGCCCCAAAAAAATGCCTAACACATTTTTGAGTGGTTAATTGAAAATTGAATTGCAATCATAAGTGTAATATTATGTTTTGAATCAGTGAAATAAAAATAATAATATCAATGTACAAAATAAATAATCCGACTTGTTAAGTGGTTAATCGTAACAAAGGAAACAAATTGGATGTGTTACACCAGGTACCGTCAAAAACAATGGAAAAAAGAAGTACAATTGAAATTCGAATGGGTTAGGGGGGGCCCACACAGATATTCTTTCAGGGGTCCCAGGAGACCCAGCAAAGGCTTTGACTGTTGTTGATTAGAGAGAATTGTATTCATTTTGAAATGTAAACATAACCTTCGGGAAAAAAATACATTTAAAGGCCTACTGAAACCCACTACTACCCACCAGGCAGTCTGATAGTTTATACATCAATGATTAAATATTAACATTGCAACACATGCCAATACGGCCTTTTTAGTTTACTAAATTGCAATTTTAAATTTCCCGGGACTTTTTTCTTGAAAACGTCGCGTAATGATGACATGTACGCATGACGTCACGGGCTGTTATGAATATGAGTGCTGCACACACACACAGCTAAAAGTCGTCTGGTTTAACGACATAATTATACTGTATTTTTGACATCTGTGTGGCTGAATTTTTTGCAATTTGTTCAATTAACATTGGAGAAGTCAAAGTAGAAAGACGGAGTTGGGAAGCTTTAGCCTTTAGCCACACAAACACACGGTGATTTCTTGTTTAAAATTCACAGAGGTGAAACTTTAGTATGGATCACAGCAGACATGGATCCAGACTACATGTCAACCAGCAGGTTTCGGTGAGAAAATTGTGGTTAAAAAGTCGCCTTTTACCGGATATCAACTGAGCTTGTGCCGTCCTTGTATCTGCCGTCGACTTCCCCGAGACACTGCGCGTCAACACCCGACTATCAGGTACTGTTAAACTCACTAAAACACTAGCAACACAATAGAAAGATAAGGGATTTCCCAGAATTATTCTAGTAAATGTCTCTAAAAACATATGAATCCGTCTCGATGCAACACGATTGCAATCGCGTTTTTGTTTTTTTGTTTTTCTAGTCCGTCGCTATCATTATCCTCAAACACGAATCTTTCATCCTCGCTCAAATTAATGGTGAAATTGTCGTTTTGTTGGTCTGAATAGCTGTTTTTGTTAGAGGCTCCCATTAAAATCAATGTGAATATGTGAGGAGTCATCAACATGTGACGTCATCGTCTGCGACTTCCGGTAGAGGCAGGGCTTTTCTCCAGTTGCGAACTTTATCGCGGATGTTCTCTACTAAATCCTTTCAGCAAAAATATGGCAATATCGCGAAATGATCAAGTATGTCACATAGAATGGACCTGATATCCCCGTTTGAATAAGAAAATCTCATTTCAGTAGACCTTTAAATCATTAGTACAAAAACACAATACTGAAAAACGTTCATGGTATGTGAAAAAAGTAAATCAAAGTATTACACTGTACTAATATATGAGACAGTGTGGACAAAGTGAACCATAGTGTCTGAAATCATGTATCTGGATTTCCTTATCGTGTATTTCATTTAATAATCTATTCTTTATTACTGAATAACTCAATACATTTTACAATTAGATTATAACCAACAATATATTCGTCTATTATGAAATGGTAAACTAGTAATTGTTACACAGGAAATTAACAAATGATGAGTAATTGTTGAGACATGGAAAAGCCATAGCATCAAATAAACTTTACTCCTTCCTACTCCCTTTCAGAAATGGTGATTTGTGAGTGTAAATGTGTAAGGTACTTTAATAACTTATTAGTAACTTATTTGGCATGTAATTGAAATAAACCATTAGCATGGTGGACTGATGGTGACCTGTTTTGAAATGTTCACCTGAGTGAAGAAGGCCAGGTGACAGCCTGCGGGTCAGACAAGTGATGGAAAAGAGGTCAGCGCTATAGCCTGAAGGAAAACACATTTAAGATAACTATCATCTGCCGAGTTATTTTGTGCTTGTAAAAGTTGTAGAGAACATAGAGTGACAAACACAAGCATGCAACGATGTAATGTACAGTGTGAGTCCTGTCTTGTCAAAGCTTAATTTCCTCCGGTAGAGAGGAGGTGAAGATAGACATGAAAAAGATGCTTGTTATTAATTTGGGCACCAAACACTCCTTTTCCGCATTACAGCTACGCCTGTTTGGATGCTCGAGGCATAGGACAGATTGGTGTGGTCGTCAGTCAGGAAAACATTTACGACAACTGGTTGAAAGTCAGGGTGTGTCAGACGTAACGCTGCTTCCCAATCATTATGTACACATCTGGAGTTTGTTTTCTACAGAGAAGATGATAACATTGTTGTTTGATGCCTGGGTCACAGGCAATGTGTTTGTAGCATCCATTGTTGGAAGAAACAAGTCTATACCATTACCATTTATTAGTAGTTTAGGACAGTGGTTCTCAACCTTTTTTCAGTGATGTACCCCCTGTGAACAGTTTTTTAATTCAAGTACTCCCTAATGAGAGCAAAGCATTTTTGGTTGAAAAAAAGAGATAAAGAAGTAAAGTACAGCACTATGTCATCTGTTTTTGATTTATTAAATTGTATAACAGTGCAAAAAATTGCTCATTTGTAGTGAGATATAAAATAACTAAAAACTTTTTGAAAAATAAACAAGTGATTCAATTATAAATACAGATTTCTACACATAGAAGTAATCATCAACTTAAAGTGCCCTCTTTGGGGATTGTAATAGAGATCCATCTGGATTCATGAACATAATTCTAAACATTTCTTCACAAAAAAATAAATTTTTAACATCAATATTTATGGAACATGTCCACAAAAAAATCTAGCTGTCAACACTGAATATTGCATTGTTGCATTTCTTTTCACAGTTTATGAACTTAAATTCATGTTTTGTTGAAGTATTATTCAATAAATATATTTACGAAGGATTTTTTAATTGTTGCTGTTTTTAGAATATTTTAAAAAAATCTCTCGTACCCCTTGGCATACCTTCAAGTACCCCCAGGGGTACGCATACCCCCACTTGAGAACCACTGGTCTAGGAGGCCAATAACCGATATTTGGAGCCAATATTCATTTGAAGTAGAAGTTAGCTACACTTGTCCAGTAAACAACTGGACTAGGCTTTAATTATCATCATTATTTAATTTTTTAGGACAGGGGTCTCAAACTCAATTTACCTGGGGGCCACTGGATGCAGAAAATGGGTGAGGCTGGGCCGCAAGACAAGATTTCTTAAAAAAATCTAACATGCATTTTTTAATGAATTCACCTTCTTTGAATGGCTTTGCCGCCCTAGCAACATACTTACCAACTCTCGCGATCTTTCCGGAAAACACCAGAATATCAATGCCCCTCCGGACAAACATTCTCCAGGTTTTCACCCGGCAACATTTTAAGGGCGAGCTGTGATGGCACTGCCTTTAGCGTCCGCTTTTCCACCATACTAACAGTGTACCAGCCCAGACCCATATTCCACGAGGACTGCAAGACATACTTGATCAACAGTCATAAATGTCACACTGAGGGTGGCCGTATAAACAACTTTATCACTGTTACAAATATGCTCTACACTGTGAACCCACACCAAACAAGATTGACAAACACATTTTGGGAGAACATCCATACCTTAACACAACATAAACACAACATAACAAATACCCAGAATCCAATGCAGCCCTAACTCTTCCGGGCTACAATAGGGGGCGGGGTTGGGGGGTGCATTTTTGGGGCGGCATGGCGTAGTGTGTAGAGCGGCCGTGCCAAAAACCTGAGGGTTGCAGGTTCGCTTCTCACCTATTGACATCCAAATCGCTGCCGTTGTGTCCTTGGGCAGGACACTTCACCCTTGCCCCCGGTGCCGCTCACACCGGTGAATGAATGATGAATGAATGATTGGTGGTGGTCGGAGGGGCCGTAGGCGCAAACTGGCAGCCAGGCTTCCGTCAGTCTACCCCAGGGCAGCTGTGGCTACAGATGTAGCTTACCACCACCAGGTGTGAATGAATGATGGGTTCCAACTTCTCTGTGAGCGCTTTGAGTATCTAACAATAGAAAAGCGCCAATAATAATCCATTATTATTGTAATTATATTGTAGCTCGGAAGACTTAGGGCTGCATGGGAATCTGGGTATTTGTTCTGTTGTGTTTATGTTGTGTTACGATGCGGATGTTCTCCCAAAATGTGTTTGTCATTCTTGTTTGGTGTGGGTTTACAGTGTGGCACATATTTGTAACAATTTTAAAGTTGTTTATCAGCCACCCTCAGTGTGACCTGTGTGGCTGTTGATCAAGTATGTCTTGCAGTCGCTTTTCGTGTCCACAAAAGCCAAATGCAACATGTGGCTGGGCTGGCACGCTGTTTGACAGGTTGTAGAGAACGCTAAAGGCAGTGCCTTCACGGTGCCCCCTTAAAATTATGGTTTGGGTGAAATTTCGGGAGAATGATCACCCATTGAGGGGCACTGAAAATTGGGAGTCTACCGGAAAAATCAAGGGTATACAAGTATGACGCTGTAAAGCGCCATTCATATAAAACTTGCGGGCCGCACCAACATTAAATTTTCACATCAAGGTGCGGGCCGCAAAATAACGTCTCGGGGGCCGCAATTGGCCCGCAGGCCACATGTTTGAGACCCTGGCTTAGGAAATGTCTGACCAGTAGCGACATGTTGTTTTATGTGGCCATAACTTTGTGGTCAGTTTAACACCAAAAAAATCAAGGTATTTCCCAAACACCTCTATTTACACTAAGTCGGATAAGGTTATCCAGGGTAACTCCCACCTAAACTTATCTGTGTTCACACACAAGAATGCCACTGTTTAAGATCCCCGCCCCCTTCCGTCCGCCGGTGCAACAAAACCTAGTACGCATGCGCGGAAAATGCGAACGTCATAGTCACATCCAGTGTTGCTTTGTGCGCAAGTTCTTAAATTTAACTTATCTGAACAATATCCAGTGTTGTGGTATTTCAATTAACTGGAATCCAGTGTGCTGTGGGGCCCTACTGTAGTGAATCACACCTGAGCCATCATAAATTAATCAAATCTTTATTGGACACGAAAGTACACCATGTGACAAAGATCACCAGATCTAGATATCTGGTCAGGACACTCCTTGCTCTTTTGCCCTTATTTTCATTGTCCCTTCGTTTTTGGTGAGTTCGTTGAGATGATGAGTTCGTTGAGTCTGTGACATACATGGCGCACAATAACTGATTCAGTCTGCTTTGCCAGTCCAAAAGCATTCACCATTTTCCATACCTTTTGTTATGACATCCACGGGAGCTCGCATTCTTGTTGACTCTCCCTTGACAAATGGACAAGTAAATTCACAGCTGACCTCAACATTGGAAAGTTCTCTTGCCATCGGAGAAGTGTTGTATCCCAAATAGCTGCAATCGCTTTCTTATATTCATGTGTGATTTCCACAAGTGTCTATACATGTAGAAGAAAGAGAAACACGAGCACGTCTGGAGAACTCGCCTCAATATTGCCAGTGTTTGCCTCGGAGTTACAATACTGCTTTATTATGAAGCTGGCTGTGGGCCGTTCTTTCTGACATCACTTCCTGTGTGGGTGCAGTCTTTCTGGCTTTCTTTCCTCTCCGAACTCATTTTGTAAATAATCAATGAGTCCATACAAAGCTAAGTGACTGAGATTCAAGAAATACACGTCGCACTTACCCGTGTTAAAATTTGTCCAAGGAGGGGGACCTTAAACGCTGCTTTAGTGTGGCTTAGGCTAAATAATTATTCGTTTAAGTGGTTAAATGACTTCGTGTAGATATGGCCTAATGCCGGCAGCATCAATATTTGCATTTCAAATACGGGATATCTCCTGGGAAAATGCATAGGAATATGGAACTAATCCAAAAAAAAAAAAATAGCAGTATGGTGACGCAGTGGTAAGCGCTCGTGCATCACACTGAGAAGGCCCTGGTTTGATTACCTTGATCTGGGTTTGAGGTACAGGCTGATAGGCAACACTAAATGTTTCCCCAGTATGTGATTGCTTGTCTGTCTATCTTTGTTGACCAACTCACCCCCTCCTCTATATCACAATAACTCACTGTCTACTTAGTTTATACAGTTGTATAGCAGTTTATGGATTCAATACATTGTAAGGTCTCCTTCAAGTAGTTTACAGTTGCAGTTATACATTTTTCAAGAAAAAATAGTAGTTATGCAGATATGCATATGAGGCGACGAACACTGCATTAGAAGAAGAGAAAGAGGGAGTGGCAGTGTGAAAGCAACTGAGCATACGGAAAAGGAATTCTCACAAAAACTCAAATAAATGCCCTGTCAGGTATCAAACATATTTGGGGAAAATTATTGACAATGAGAGTATTTTTTATTCCAAAATGGGCTCCAGCAAAAAAGGGAACGTTTCTCATGTAGGACAAAAGGACTGGTGCTTGAGCAGGGGTTATTACTATCTTCTTCAGTATTTATTTTTAGAATAAAAACATACTGGCATTAAATGTGTATGTTTTGTATCTGCCAATGTAGTTCTGTTGTTGTAAAAAAAAAAAGCGATAAAAAAAGCCGATATCAATATATACCCAATATCAGCGCCGATAATCAGTTGATCTCTAGTAGACATGTGATTTTCGTGAACGAATCGAGCCTTTTGAGCAGGCTTAAGAGAACGATGGGAGCCGATTCACAGTTGCAAGCCAGTCATTTGGGAGCCATGCTTTTAATTAATTGCCAACGCTGCTACCCGACTGGCGACTGGAATAGAAAATGAGTTGGAGTCAAAAGAAAACGTGGAAGCATTTGGATTCATTTTTCTAGTTCATTGTTCTGATGACATTGCCAAGAAAGCCCACGATTTGAAGAAGACGAGGGGAAAATTCAGGAAACTTGAAGCACCAACTGCAAAATCTACATCAAACTGACTGTGGAGCCAGAAGCAAGATTACAAGTTGTCAAAGACATCAAGGATCTGGATGAATATTGAAACTGCCAGAAGAACTACAACAACAACAACGATCATGGAGTCTGATGGAAAACAAACATTGACATTCAACTACTAAAATCACAACACTCCAAGGAAATACGGAACAAGAAGATCCTAACTCAGGTGTACATTAATCTACACCTACGGACATTTATAGGGAAACACATGTGCACTGAAAACCTTCAGCAATATGGATCACAATAGTCTGGAATTAGAAGTAAATAAGGATATAGATCCAGATACGATGTTTTCCTTTCACACCAGGAATAATTGTTTTTATTATACAGACGAACAATCTAATGGGATCTGTTATGTTGTGATCAATGATTTGACCCCAGGATGCAGAGACGGGAGGCGAGGTTGAATCACAAAAATAGATTAATATTTAATGAATCAAAAAAGGGTTAAACTAAAGGCGATGGGGCAGATGTGCATACCATGGAAGGACAAACAAAAGCAGGACCCTTGGTGGTCCGCAAAAAGGGTGGCCAGGACGCACTGGGCAAAGGCAAAAGGGATCCAACGCAAAATCCCCTTTACTTCAGAGGAACTATGGAGCAAAAACAAGAAGTGAGGAATAATGATAAAAAAGGAGAGACAACGTACCAAGCTGGATGATGCGAATCAGGCATGTGCACAAGGAATGTTCAGGAGACAATAATTCATAGAAGGGAAAAACTGACCCAAAAAACAAAGAGAAGACAGGTAAATGACAAAAACATAACAGGAAACATAAAATCAACAACAGATTTTAATGACCAACTAGAAACCAGGGCGCGTGTTCTCTGGGAGTCTGGAAAAGTAGTTTCACAAGGTAAAATTATTTTCGTTTATTAGAGGAAAAACTTGAAAATGAAATCAAACTATTGGAAATAGAACACACTAACTCACAAAAAATAGACACATTTTGAACAAATTGAGAAAACTCAAATTAGACTTAAGAGAAATAATTCAGAAGAAAACTCAATTCCTGCTGCAGAGGTTACGCTTGGAGAAGTTTAACAATAAACCAAGCAAATATTTGGCTAACGAACCTAAACTAAATAAAGAAAAAAGCTCTATACCATCCATTAAGGATTCAGCTGGGAACATTACGCACATTCCTGAGGAAATTAACTCCATCTTAAGAGACTTTTACAGAACGTTATGTGCACCCAGATTGTCCCATCTCTTTTGAATAGTGAGACATTATCATAATATAGACATACCTCAATTAAATACAATGCAGGCATCAAATTTAAATCTCGCTATTTCAGTAACTGAAATTCATGATGCTCTTCAACAGATGCCAAACAATAAAGCACCAGGGCCTGGTGGGTTCCCTGTAGAGTTCTACAAAACATTCTGGTCACTGCTCGCTCTAATATTTACAAAAATGGCTTTAGAATTGAAAGAAAACTCATTCTTTCCTCCAAATATGAACTCTGTTATAATCAGTCTCTTGTTAAAACCAGATAAAGACCCAGCATTTCCATCCAGTTACAAGCCAATCTCTTTGATTAATAAATATTTCTGTTTTAGCTCAAAGATTAGAAAAGTCACTCCATATATAGTACATCCTGATCAAACCGGTTTTATCAAAGGGAGACAATCCTCCAACAATGTTAGCCGTCTACTTAAACTGATAAGACGATTCTGTTATTCATATTCTAAAAACCGCTGTTGTTTCACTGGATGCTGTTTGATAGATTGAATTGGAATTTTCTTCTAGCTACTCTGCAGAAATTTGGAATTGGCGAATCATTTACAGCATATAGCTTTCCTACAGCTTGGTTATAACTAACAGTCGAATCTCTCGAAGGTTTCATCTTATGAGAGGCACAAAGCAGGGTTGTCCACTTTGGTAAATGGTAAATGGGTTATACTTCTATAGCGCTTTTCTACCTTTTTTAAAGAACTCAAAGCGCTTTGACACTATTTCCACAGTTACCCATTCACACACACACATTCACACATTCACACACTGATGGTGGGAGCTGCCATGCACAGCGCTCACCAAGATCCATCAGGAGCAAGGGTGAAGTGTCTTGCTCAAGGATACAATAGACGTGACTCGGATGGCAGAAGGTGGGGATTGAACCAGGAACCCTCAGATTGCTTGCACGGCCACTCTCCCAACTTTGCCACGCTGTCCCCCACTTTGTCCACCACTGTTTGGTATATCTATTGAACCTTTTGCAACCGCAATTAGACATTATGCAATTATTAAAGGCATCCATACTGCAACCATTCATAATAAAATAAGCCTTTAGAATGTATTACTTTTCCTACAAAAAATCCAAATTTTTCTCTCCATGACACAATCTCCCTCTTTGATAAATTTAGTTCTGTTTCTGATTACTCCATCAACTGGTCCAAAAATACTCTGTTACCTATTAATTTTGACTTTCAGAGCACCTAATCAATACCACTGCACAAAGTGAACATTAAATACCTGGGTATCAATATTTATTCCACCTTGTCAGATCTAAATCGCTTGAATTACTCCCCAATCTTTTAAAATCGATTGAGGATGATCTGGCATGTTGGGAGACACTGCCCATCTCACTCATGGGAAGCATTTCTACCGTGAAAATGACGGTCTTGCCTCGGGTTAATGATCTTTTTTCAATGATTCCCACCAAATGTTCTCAAATGTGGTTTAAAGCACTAAACTCACACATCAATCAGTTTCTTAGAAAAGTAAACCAGCACAAATCAGCCTTAAAACATTACAAAAACCTAAGCAATAAGGGGATGTAGAACTCCCAAATTTTCCCCATTACTTCCTTGCAAATCAACTACAATATATATTAAAATCGATCAATCCCAATTTTTTTGATTATTTATGGTTAGATATTGAACAATCACTAACAATCCAAATTTTTAACTTGACCTTTATTGGCCAATTCCTGCGAAAACACTACTGCTTTAAAAGTATTAATATACGCAAAACTCTAACAGCTTGGAGGGAATTTTTGAAAATAACTGGTTCCCCACTCACTCCCTGACAATTTACGCCTATTTAGACTAATCCTGATTTTCTGCTCTTGAACTTTCCAACATGGTATAGTGAGGGAGTCAGACGCCTTGGGGATATCATCAATGGAAACAGTTGTATCTCTTTTCAAGATTTAATAACACAGTATATAATAAGTCCTAACAAATTCCTAGAATATATACGAATCAAATCTGTAATCAGCGCAAGATTCGACAAAAAAACACATGGGAAAGTAATACCACTATCGTTAAATTCTTCTAAATATCTGCCCCAAAAGCTTTGTCCAAAGTATATGCTTTATTAACAACAAAAGATAACACAATAGGTATCTCAACTTCCAAACAGCACTCAGATGTATTCACAAACTCTGACCAAGAATTCTGGAAATAAATATGGCTCAATACTGCTCCTTCGATTAAGAATCCAAATTTATGGCTGATTTAGCTCAAAACACTTTACAGAATACATTACACCGGTGAAATAATGTTTAAAATGGGTTTAGCTGACTAGCATTTGTGTAAACTGCTCAGATAATATGATAGATAACTACTTAAACTCAATGTGGTCCTGTGTTCCCGTTAGTAACTTCTGGCGTGGAGTGCGCGAGAACCTATCATTAGCGTTAGAGATTCCCTTTCCCAACCTCCGCCTCACTCTGCCTGTTGGGTGATCTCTCTGTAACTGATTTTGATAGAAACAAAACATACCTCCTTATCAACGCATTAGGCCTCGTCAAGAAAACTATTGTCATGAATTGGAAATCCAAAAATTAATTTATGTATAAAACTTTTCAAAAAACATTTTATTAGATCATATCGTTTTGGCAAGAATTTTCTGCTGAATCAGAACAACAACTGACAGAGTTCCGATCTCTTTGGGCACCTCTAATTAATTTCCTGACCTGACTACCATAGAGGCCGGGGCTGTGGCTCTACTCCAAGGGGTCTCGCTCCGTGGATGGGGGTTCCTGATTGTTGGGGTGCCGGGTGCCGTGATGTCAGGTGGGTCTTCAGTGTGTTCCTTGGTTCCGGCTTGGCGGGCTGATCCATGCGTAGTCTAGTGGATGCGGGTGGATGGGGGTGCTTGGGTGGGGGTTGGGTGTGTGTGAGGCTGGACAGGTTGCCTTGGGTTTGGTGGTGGACTGTCCTTCTCGTGGGAGGTTGGGCGGAGGGCTGTGCCCGGTAGACTGGGGGGCTTGCCTCTGTCGGGTGGGGGCCAGCCCATGCCCCTCTGGCTTCGGGTCTCCTTGGGCTTCCTCTTTCTCCTTGGGGGTAGGGCAGGTTCTGGCTTGGGCCGCCCTGTGCAGCGGCCGTGCGGGCCCGTGTGGTGTCGGGTTGGTAGGGGGCTGCTCACTCCCCTTATTGGGGCCCCTGCGGTGATGCCCAACTGCCATGCGATAGTCCCTCTCCTGTCTTTTGTATTAATTTTAAATTTTGTAATTATTATATTATCTTTTATTTTCATTTATTTTCTTTCTTTTTCTTAACTTTCTATTTTTTTTTTTATGTGTATGTGTGTGTATATATGAATGTGCACTTGTGTGTGCGTTCGTGTGCCTATGTGTGTGTGTATGTATGTATATATCCTTCCATCCATTTTCTACCGCTTGTCCCTATCGGGGTCGCGGGGGGTACTGGAACCTATTCCAGCTGCACATAGGCGGAATAAATATATATATATATATATATATATATATATATATATATATATATATATATATATATATATATATATATATATATATATATATATATATATATATATATATATATATATATACATATATATATATGTGGGGAAATAAATGTGTATGTATGTAAGAGTGTATGTATGTGTAAATGAGTATGTGAATTTTGTGTTTGTGTTCTTTGACCCTAGGAGGATTTTGATGCAGCACTGGATTTGTCTGGAGTTTGGACTGAACCTCCATAACTTTGGGATTGTCTTGCATTTCACTATCAACCTTTGTGCCTTTTTCACAATCTCGATCAGTTCTTCATCTGTTATGGACTCAGATAAGGCAGTATGTGGAACTACATTGAGTCACTTAAGAGTTCGGTTTAAATAGAGTGCAGGAACTGCTGCTGAATAGTGCCTTGACTATAATTGCTCTTCATTGATTTACTTCTAAAGGGGTTTTTCTTTAAGTTCAATGGCACAAAAAACAAAGTTCAAGTCTGTTCATGCCCTTGTGAGATATTTATTAGTTGATGGTAGATGTCAATAGAGCTGTCCACTCGGTCGTGACCCTTAAAAAAGATGAGGAGCGCTTTGAGGGTCAGTCCATGTTTGATCTCCAGCATGTCTCTTAGCAGAAGCCCTGGAGTGAAAACTCTGATAACAGCCTTTCTTGTTGGCCAGTGTGGCCTTTCTCATTTCTGGCTTCAATTTGGCACAGGAAACTCAGATAAGACAGCTTGTCCTTGTCCTTGTCCAAAGATCCTAAACTCCCTTCTCAATGTTACTTCAGGCAAGGTTAGGTTTGGTCGGCTCCGGAGTGATGATCCAGCTGTCATTTGGAGTGGGGTATAATGCAAGGAAAACTTCTTATCTGGACTTTCCTCTGAAACTTGATGGTTGTTTAATGATTGGGTAAAGCTGTCGTCTGTTTACTCTTTGGATCTTTTTCTTCTTCTTTTGTATGAGACAGCTAGGCGATGTCGCTCAGCCGCTGCAGCCAGCTCACTGTGTCAGGGCTCAGAGTATCGAGGTCCAGGTCATTGGGTGGGGGAAAAGTGGGGCACTCTTGGATGATGTGGTGGGCGGTCTGTTCCTCGGCTTCACATGAGCAGGCTGCTGTTGGGCGCAGACCCCAGTGGTGCATGTTGCCACTGAATCGGCCAACAACCATCCGTATCTGGTTTAGTGTTGACCAGTTCTTGCAAAAATGGTCAGCTCCCGGTGGTAAGCTTGTATTTGGGTTGACTAAGAGTTGAGGGGGTCTCCTGCCAGCTGGTTCTCCATGCTTCAAGTGTGTTGAATTTGGGTCCACCAGGAGTTGCTGGGGGCCAGGAGAAAGGGCGCTGGGAGGGTAGGCGTAGGCTACCAAAGTCTTGGGAGTCTGCTACAAGTTTGTGCAGGAGATGGGTTGGATCCTGCCAGGCCTCACTCACATGTCTGTATGTGTGGTTTTCCCTGCGTAGGGCGGCTGGCGCGATGCCAGATAGTACCGGGAGGAACTCAATTTGGGGTGGGTTTCAGGCAGCCGGTAACAATCCTCATGGTCTCGTTGAGGGCGATGACGAGTTTCTTAGCATTTGCGCTGCAGCACCATGCAGGGGAGGCATATTCTGCCGCCCAGTAAACCAGGGCAAAGGCGCCGGTTCTTAAAGTGGAGGCGCTTGCTCCCCAAGACGAGCCTTCTAGTCTGTGTAGAATGTTATTCCTGGAGGATGTTTTGGCATGCCATGATTCAAGGTATTGTTTGTACGTCAGCTGCCTATCCAGTTTCATTCAAAGGGTAGGTGGGAGTTGGGTTGTTCGGCATGGGTGACCCGTTGACGTTAACTGTGAAAGCCGTGGAGGTTGTTTTCGAAACACTCAATTTAAGTGTCCACGTTTTCAGGTACCCTTAGGGTCTCCTCTACTGTTGACCAGTTTCTGTCTGAATGTAAGAGGGCAAGGTCATCCGCGTAGCCGTACTGCCTTGATGTTGTGGAGAGCAGATCACTGATGCATAGGTTGAAGAGCAATGGGGCTAGTACTGATCCTTGGGGGACTACATTTTTGAGGCGCCGTGGGCGGATGACCTGTCCATCGCTTGTCTTCAGTATGAAGCTGTGGTTGGAGAGGATAGTACATATATAGCGTACTAGATGGTGGTCTGAAGCATGCCGGAGGATCTTCAAGCTAAGGCCCTGGTGCCAGATGGTGTCATAAGCCGCAGTGAGGTCTACCAGAACAACGCCCGCTTTGTGACATTTTTTCGAAGCTGTCTTCGATTTCGTTTGTCAGCTTTACACTCCGGTGGACAGTGCTGCGTCCGCGGCGGAATCCTGCTTGTTGGTCGGGTAGTTAGGGATCAATAGTGGGGTCCAGGCGGGCTAGGAGGGGTCTCCCCGAGACCTTCAATGGGATGCAGGGAAATGAGATTGGGCGGTAATTCTTGGCGTTGTCCGTTGGTTTGTTGGCTTTGGATAGGGAAATAATTGTTGCCCTATGCCAGATTTTGGGTTTTGCTAGCCTGTTGAGGCAGGAAGAATAAAACTCATTAAGCCAGTTCTGACATTTTTGGCCACAGGGTAGCATGAATTATGGTGGGATGTTGTCTGGCCCCTGGGCTTTCCCGCTCTTCAGTTGTCTGATAGCAGTGGAGAGCTCTTCAGATGCGGAGGGTGTCAACATGTGGCTGTCTGCACCCGAGACTTGCCAGAGGTTTGAGATTTCTTGCTTCACGGAATGGGTGTGGTCTTTTGCAGTGTCCTTGAATCGGCCATTTGCACGAAGTTATTCAGCAATTGAATTGGCTGATACAGGGCATTGTGTTGGTCTGGAGCTTCTACCTGTGGGGGGTTCGAAGGTCTTTCAGAACATTCTGCTAGAGTGGGTGAAGTCGATTCCTTGGACTGTTTCCTCCCATCGCTCTCTACGCCTTTTGTCAAGGCATTCTGTCAGGTCTGATGCTTTTGAGGCTTCCTCTTCGCCGGGTTCAGCGTGCAGGTAGTCATTGTAGTGTGTGCCACACTCCTCATCCCGCTGTTGGTGGATGGTAGATGTCTTTGCTGCCCTGATGGTGAGTTTGCAGAAGGTTAAGTAGGCAAGGTTGGGGTTTGATGACGATGGGGGGAAGGTTGTCAATCCCTGAGTCCACAAGGTTTGTGAACTGGTTCCATCTAGCCTTGCAGAAGTTCCACCACCTCACTGGCTTGGTAGATATTGGTTCAATTGGGTTGTCTGGAGTGATCAGTAATGGCCTATACTGGGACCTGGGAAAGGGTTCCAGAATAGTGCGGTGGGGTGAAAGGGCATTGAGCTTTGCAAACGCAAGGTCGGGGTTTGAGGTGGTGTTCCGTATTCCGGAGTGGAAGCTGTCTGGTTGCTTGGGGTCATACAAGAGTTGGACACCGGACACTGAGGCCCAATTCTCGAGAGCTGCTCCATCTGGGTTTGTTGGGCTGTAGCCACATGTAGTGCTGTGGAAGTTGAAGTTGCTTGCATAGATGCAGGGCGAGTCAAAGGCAGGGATAGTGTCTATGAGGAGCCGGGTTATAGGGGGCTTGTATACATCGATGATGGACACGCCTTCCATTTTGATAGCTGTCCATTCCGCTGTGGAGTTTTGAGGGCAGGTAGCAATCGCTGTCCACCTATATATATATATATATATATATATATATATATATATATATATATATATATATATATATATATATATATATATATATATATATATATATATATATACATACATATATATATATATATATATATGTATATATATATAAACAAACGGAATACAATGATTTGCAAATCCTTTTCAACACATATTCAATTGAATGCACTACAAATACAATATATTTGATGTTCACACTCATAAACTTTATTTATTTTTTTGCAAATAATAATTAACTTAGAATTTCATGGCTGCAACATGTGCCAAAGTAGTTGGTAAAGGGCATGTTCACCACTGTGTTACATCACCTTTTCTTTTAACAACACTCAATAAACGTTTGGGAAATGAGGAAACTAATTGTTGAAGCTTTGAAAGTGGAATTCTTTCCCATTCTTGTTTAATGCAGCGCTTCAGTCGTTCAACAGTCCGGAGTCTCCGCTGTCGTATTTTATGCTTCATAATGCGCCACACATTTTCGATGGGAGACAGGTCTGGACTGCAGGCGGGCCAAGAAAGTACCCACACTCTTTTTTTACGAAGCCACGCTGTTGTAACACGTGCTGAATGTGGCTAGGCATTGTCTTGCTGAAATAAGCAGGGGCGTCCATGAAAAAGACGGCACTTAGATGGCAGCATATATGGTTCCAAAACCTGTATGTACCTTTCAGCATTAATGGTGCCTTCACAGATGTGTAAGTTACCCATGCCTTGGGTACTAATTCACCCCCATACCATCACAGATGCTGGCTTTTGAACTTTGCATCGATAACAGTCTGGATGGTTCGCTTCCCCTTTGGTCCGGATGACGCGATGTCGAATATTTCCAAAAACATTTTGAAATGTGGACTTGTCAGACCACAGAACACTTTTCCACTTTGCATCAGTCCATCTTTGATAATCTCGGGCCCAGAGAAGCCGGCGGCGTTTCTGGAGGTTGTTGATGAATGGATTTTGCTTTGCAAAGTAGAGCTTTAACTTGCACTTACAGATGTAGCGACAAACTTTATTAGGTGACAGTGGTTTTCTGAAGTGTTCCTGAGCCCGTGTGGTGATATCCTTTAGAGATTGATATCGGTTTAAGATACAGTCTGAGGGATCGAAGGTCACGATCATTCAATGTTGGTTTCTGGCCATGTCGCTTACGTGGAGTGATTTCTTCAGATTCTCTGCACCTTTTGATAATATTATGGACGGTAGATGTTGAAATCCCTTAATTTATTCCAATTGCACTTTGAGAAACGTTCTTAAACTGTTTGACTATTTGCTCACGCAATTGTGGACATATATATAAATATATATATATATATATATATATATATATATATATATATATATATATATATATATATATATATATATATATATGTATGTATTGCGGTATCCTGATTCTCACCAAGACACAGGAGGGTGTTTGCAAAAAGCTGGAAAGGGCATTTATTGCACAAGTGTTTGCAGGAAGGGCAGGGTGTGGAATAATCAACTTAAAGTGTCCATTAACAAACCTAAATTTCTCTCATCCGGGGCTCTCAATCCTGTACACAGCACACTTCTTTACTCATTGTAGTTAATTGCCTATTAACAAGAGAAAATATAATAGCAGGTCATAATATCGCACGCACGCACGCACGCACGCACAGACACACACACACACACACACACACACACACACACACACACACACACACACACACACACAAACACACACACACACACACACACACACACACATGTACACACTAATTACTTTTACTAAAGTAAGTATTTGGATGACTATGTTATACTTTTACTTGAGTTATATTATTCTAAAGTTACGATACTCTTACTTGAGTGCAATTTTTGGTTACTCCACACACCTCTGGTATTGATACTGTTGATATTTAGGCCCACTCCTACTTTTTAGTTAACTTTTCTCCTATCATTTAGACTTCCTGTCTCTCCTGCCCTAAAACGCCCTATCCAGTGTGCAAGACAATGGCAGGATTCAAGTAAATGTTTTCTTCTGTAAAAATAATATTTCAAAAGTTTTGAACACGGCACTTCTGACGCATGAGTACCATGAATCGCTGCGAAAGGCAGCGGAGACCTCCATCCTCTACTGCACATCAACTGCAGTGTCTTTGTGTAGCTTGTGATGAGCCATTGATGCTTATATGTTTAATTCCGCCACTTCTGTGTAAATACTATGTTCACATCAGGTCCGAGAAGAAAATGTGTCTGGCCAATTATAGCCATGTTCACACAGTATTATTACAGATATTGTGGTGCAAATACAGAGGCTCTCCTTCTTTACATAGTGAAAGGCGTTTTTTCCATGGCCCATTTCAATCTACCAAGACCACCATGAAAAATTGAACTTGTTTCATTATTTTTGTCAGGTGCCCGCAGTTCTTGGTTCATGCTTGGTTTTTGGTTGTAGTTCATGGCATGTGACCATGTTTGGTGTCAACATGGTCTTAGGTGGAGTGTGACCAATCGTAAAACCACAATGAACTATCAAACTGGCAATGTGTGAAAGCCTCTTAAGTATTTTTCTACACACTTCAACACATATTTCTTATATTACAGGGGTAGGGAACCTATGGCTCTAGAGCCAGATGTGGCTCTTTTGATGACTGCACCTGGCTCTCAGATAAATCTTAGCTGACATTGCTTAACACGATAAGTAATGAATAATTCCGCTGGTAATCACAGTGTCAAAAATAACATTCAAAATATAAAACATTCTCATGCATTTTAATCCATTCATCAGGTTTCTACCGCACCTGTTCAAGAAGTCGCATCAACGGTAAGAATTAGTTTATTTATTGTTGGTTAGCTTCAGAATAACAATGTTATTAAAAAGAATAAGAGACTTATTATACTCTAAAAATGTTGGTCTTACTTAAAAATGCACGCATCTAGTTGTATTCAGTGTTAAAAAATATATATTTTATGGCTCTCACAGAAATACTTTTTAAAATATTTGGCTTGTATGGCTCTCTCAGCCAAAAAGGTTCCCGACCCCTGTTATATTATATCATTTACATTTATGTTCTTTGTATTCTCTCATCCAGACTGTGGAAATGCCATCTCCATCTTAAGCAGACACAAGAGTATAAGTTGTGAAGATGCTGTGTTGTCATGTGATTCATTCAACTTTGACATGACGCCTTTTTTAGTTGTGTGAGAATCATTGAACATGGAGTTTAAGTAACTATTGTGTATGTCATTGAAATATATGAAAGAAAACACTTTAACTTTGAAAAGATGGTAACCATCCACTATGTCATTGGGGATTTTGGTGTGTTTACAGGGCATCCGGAAAGTAAGAAATCACAATAAGTATTCACAGCCTTTTTGCTCAGTACTTTCTTAATGCACATTGGGCAACAAATACAGCCTCATGTCTTTTTGAATACAATGCCACAAACTTGGCACGCTTATCTTTAGGCAGTTTTGCCCATTCATCTTAGCAGCGGCTATCAAGCTCCATCAGGTTGAATGGGAAATGCCGGTGCGTAGCCATCGAATATCTCTCTCTCTCTCTCTCTCTCTCTCTCTTTGAGAGAGAGAGAGAGAGAGAGAGAGAGAGAGAGAGAGAGAGAGAGAGAGAGAGAGATTTTCGATCGGATTAAAATTTGGGCTCTGGCCCAAAAAATTCATAAAGTTGTCTTGAAGCCCTTTCTTTGATATCTTGGCTGTATGTTAAGTGTCGTTGTCAACTGTCGCCCCAGTCTGAGTTCAAGAGCACTCTGGAGCAGGTTTTTTTATCCAGGATCTTTTTGTACATTGCTGCATTCATTTTTCCTTCTAGCCTAACTAGTCTTCCAGTTCTTGCCGCTGAAAAACATCCCCACAACATTATGCTGCCACCATCATGTTTCTCTGGGGATGGTTTTGGCATGGTGATAAGCGGTGCCTGGTTTCCTCCAAACAGACACCTGGAATTCACGCAAAAGAGTTTAATCTTGTTCTCACCCGACAAGAGAATTTTGTTCCTCATGATCTGAGAGTCTTTGACGTGTATTTTGGCTAACTTTTATGAAGGAATGGCTCCCGTCTGGCCACTCATTGGGACCGTCAAAGCAGATATTTTTCTGTACCCTTCGCCAGATTTGTGCCTCGCGACAATCCCGTCTCGGTGGTTTACAGACAATTACTTCAACGTGAATCTTGGTTTGTGTTCTGCCATGCACTTGGAGCTCATATCTAGACTGGTGTGTGCCTTTCCAAATAATATCCAACATACTGAATTTACCACAGGTTGACTCCAATTAAGCTGTAGGAACAGCTCAAGGAAGAGTGCATGCACATGCAGCGACCGGCAGATGTGTTTTTCGAAGTCTTGCTATGTTTGTGTGAGTGAATCGGTGCATGTTTTTATGCCTGATTTTTTTATCTTCAGTTGTATGTGCTTTTAGTATTTGTGCTGTATATATAGAGCAATGGAGCTCCTACTTTTTGCTGTTTTGTGGACTTTGAATGGCTTGATTTTTCAAGTGCAGCGGCGTGTCACACTCGGGACTATTGTTGCATCTCAATAGCCAGAATCAAATCACGTCCAGCTGCCTGATTTGATCCACAGGGATTTAAATAATCCGACCAAAAAGTACTCTAGGGGTATAAAGAAAAAGAAGCGGGGGGAAAGAGGAAGTGTCGAACTGGGAATGAGGAAACGTCAGCTTTGCCCTCCCTGGTAATGGGAAACGTCCAGTCCTTGCGAAATAAACTTGAAGAGTTCCAAGGAACAGCTTGCTTTCACCAGGACTACAAGAACTGATGTGTTGGGGCATTCACAGAGACATGGCTTACCGTGGACGACTTGGACAACACGGTGATCATAGATGAATTTAGCATTAAATTTTGCTTGGATCGTGATGCACAACTAACGGTGAAATCCTGCGTAGAGACGTGTGCATCTACAGCAACAAGCACTGCTGCAGCACTGCCATTGTCAGAGAAAGGCTCTGCACAGCTGATGTGGATATTCGGACGGCATAGCTCAGTCCATTTTATTTGCCCCGTAAATTTCCACAAATATCTATAACAACTATGTTCATTCACCCCAAAGCAAACCCTGCAATGGCCACAAGTACTATAGTTGAAGTAGTACAAAAACAGCAATGTCTCACCTGAAGCAGCAACTTTTATACTGGGTGATTTTAATTAGGTGTCCCTAAAGAAATCCCAGTCTGGTTTTTATCAATATGTAACTTGTCCAAACAGACAGAACAAGTCATTAGAGCTCTGTTTTGGCACAGTCAAATCTGCATACAAATCAGTCTCCCTGCCTTCCTTAGGGTCTGCAGATAAATAACTGTGTGATGCTCCTGACAATATAAAACTGTACTTAAGAAAGAAAAAAATTCAGACCAAAGAAGCAAAAATATGGTCTGACGATTCCACCATTTGTCTGCAGGGGTGTTTTGACTGCATTATTAGGGATGTGTTTTCTGATTCTTGCAATAACATTGATGAACTCTCTGATGTCACCTGCTTCTATTTTTCCTTCTGCGAGAACACAATCATCCCGACCCAAGACTATTAAGATGTATCCTAATAAAAAAAAACCTTGAATGTCTAAACCAGTTCAAGCCAATTAGCATTAGGAAACCATTAGCATTCAGTCAATGAGAATCATCTGATATGGAGGCAGCGAAAAAGGAACTGAAAGTTCACATTTTAAGGGCTTAAAATAAGTGTAAAACAAACGTTGAGAATTAAACCTGGTGTATACTCTCGCGTCACGTAGCTTGCATCATTGACTGAAACTGTATTGGACAACCCCTCCCCACCCCAGTGGCGGGGAGGGGTGTCCCCATATCTGCGGTCCCCTCTAAGGTATCTCATTGTAGCCCATTGAGTTGAGTTTTTTCTTGCTCTGATGTGGGATTTGAGCCGAGGATGTCGTTGTGGCTTGTGCAGCCCTTTGAGACAGTCGTGTTTTAGGGCTAAATAAATCAACTTTGATTGATTGACTTTGATCTTATAACAGAAATCGAGCATGTACTCGACCCATTACAGTTTGCCTACAGGGGACACAGAGGAGAGGTGGATGCTTCAACCATGCTACTAGGCCACCTTTCTCGGTGGCCTAGTGGTTAGAGTGTCTGCCCTGAGATCCTTACCCAGTGAATTCCAGCCTCTTTCTCTTTGTAGGGCTGAACCATATAAAAACAATTTTGTACCTGCTGCCATCACACTCTTAAATAAGGCTAGCACTGGGACAGTACTATGGAGAAGGAGACGGCACTGAGACAGGGGCGGCGATAGTATGAGACGTGTTTATTAAACACAAGGAAGTGGAGTGTGTAATTAATCCAAATAAGTATTAGTGGAGTGTGTAATTAATCCAAATGAGTATGGTGTGACTATGTGTTGTGTTTAACTGAATGTTACCAGGAGTTGTTGAAGGTGCGTGTTGAGCGAGATGCGGAACTCCAGGGAGGGCAAGGCAAGCTCGGTGGTCCGTGGGCTGGCGAGAGGTCAATGGCAGGAGCGAGGCGTCAAGGTTCGTGTCCGGGCAAGAGAGGTCGAGACGAGACACACAACTCCAAACCAGGAAATGGGGGAACACTCCGGGATGAAGACACAGGACACAAGACGATAATCACAGAGGAGGGGGAACACATAGAGAGCGAATGCACATAGGGAGGGAGCTAAAGACGTGTAGGCTTACAGTACTGACACGGGTAACTACGTTCTGGCACTGGAACGCTGGACGCACGGGCATATGAAGGGAGTGGAGTCCTCATCAGCGTCAGGTGTGTTGATTTCAGATTGCGTGCAGCCGCGCGGAGGCGCAGCCGCGGCAGGAGGGGAACAGATGAGTGAGAGGCGGCAGGAGCCTGAGCCGTATCATAACACTTTTATCACATTGATATTATTGGTTCATTAGGTGATATATTTTAGTGTTCCACAGTGAGCTTGTATACTGATTAGTGTTTGTGGTTTGTAATGTTTTTATGTTTTATATGATTTGTGTATGCTTGTTTTATTCTGCTTAACGCCGAATTACTACAGTCTGTGCAACTATTTTACCTTGGGGTATAATTAAAAAGACCTTTACCTTAACTTTAATCAGTTAAAACTCTGATCTTACTTTTGAGCTTCATGGAAAATGCTGTGATTGCGTATGTACATGTGATTTCTTAGTTAATTTTATTTTTACATTGTTAAAAAAAAAAATCATAAAAACCCCCAAAAAACTGTTTGTAAACCCAACGGGCCTTGCATTGACAGCTATGTCCATGCATGTGTGTGTGTGTGTGTGTGTGTGTGTGTGTGTGTGTGTGCTTGTGAGATGGACAGCAGACATGTTAACATTTACTGTCAAAGAAATCAACCAAATCAATTCAAATATTTTCAAATGTTGAATTATTCTGTTGGGTACATTCGTGCTGATCATTGTGTTCCATAACCAGTGTTGCAGATTTGTAATTTAGCCTTAGATGTGTTGATCCTCAAATTTAAAGACAGTGTGAAGACAAAAGTTGTGTCAATTGTCAGAAAGATGAGGACAAGAGTGAGTGAGTCAAAACTATAAAGAGTAGCTTCTAGTCTTCTAAACATTTGCCTAAGATGTTCCACAGCAGTGGAGCCAGATAGCGGAAAGATTTGCATTCTGGTCAGTAAAATAGGCCTGAATTCTGGGATTGCAGTGTTCTAGCGGGGTAGAACATGTTTTCAAATGTTGTAGTGAATCAGGGTAGCATTCAAATGTGATGTAAAATGTTAAACCTATCAATCACTTGTAGAGAATTAAATTTCTATCTGATAGGTAATTTAGTTTCACATTATCCCGCAACCCCTAAAAAGGACAAGCGGTAGAAAAATGGATGGATGGATTTACAATTAATCAATTAATGAATGGTGTTCTTACCTTGAAATACTTAATTAATTATCTCTGTCGGTTTGAAGATCAGGTCAGATTGTGATGAAAGAAAACATCACTAAGAATTTGTCATTTTTTTGTCACGAACAAAGTCACGTATAGTCTCTGAAAATTAGTAGGAAGACACAGTTTCTGTAATCAATAAATTACTGATCATATGTTTACCTTCCGCCCGATTGTAGCTGAGATAGGCACCAGCGCCCCCCGCGACCCCAAGAGGGAATAAGCGGTAGAAAATGGATGGATGGATGTTTACCTGTTTCTTTAAATGTGACCATTTTCTATTTGGTACATAAAAGAATAGAGAATTTGTAACAATAGATAACTTGCCTCAATAACTATACTGACCAAAAAAAACTATAATTTGTTTACCGTGTTAACAGAATTTAACCCCGCATACAGTTTTTCCCGATTGCTGGCACACTACATTTGACATTTTCACACAGTCTACACACAGTAAACACAATCACTCAATTTACCTGGGGGCCACTGGATGCAGAAACTGGGTGAGGCTGGGCGGCAAGAAAATATTTCTTAAAAAAATCTAACATGCACTTTTTAATGATTTCACCTCCTTTGAATGGCTTTCCCGCCCTAGCAACATACTTGCCAACTCTCGCGATATTTCCGGGAAACACCCTAATATCAGTGCCCCTCCCGACAATCTCCCGGTTTTCACCCGGACAACAATATTAAGGGCGTGCCGTGATGGCACTGCCTCTAGCGTCCTCTAAAACCTGCCGCCTCGTCCACTTTTCCACCATACACACAGTGTGCCGGCCCAGTCACATATTGTATGAGGCTTCTGCCGACCCTTGGAAGTGACTGCAAGACATACTTGATCAACAACCATACAGGTCACACTGAGGGTGGCCGTATAAAAAAACTTCATCACTGTTCCAAATATGCGCCACATTGTGAACCCACACCAAACAAGACTGACAAACACATTTTGGGAGAACATCCGCACCGTAACACAACATAAACACAACAGAACAAATACCCAGAATCCAATAGGGGGCGGGGTTGGGGGGGTGGAGGTATATATTAAGCCCGGAAGAGTTAGGGCTGCATGGGATTCTGGATATTTGTTCTGTTTTGTTTATGTTGTGTTACGGTAATTAAGCCGTTAAATTTGTAGTGGTCTTTCTTGAACTATTTGGAAAAAAATACATAAAAATAACTAAAACCATGTTGAAAAATAAACAAGTGATTCAATTATAAATAAAGATTTGTACACATAGAAGTAATCATCAACTCAAAGTACCCTCTTTGGGGATTGCAATAGATATCCATCTGGATTCCTGAACTTAATTCTATACATTTCTTCACAAAAAAAAAAAATTTAACATCAATATTTATGGTACATTTGCACAAAAAATCAAGCTGTCAACACTGAATTTTGCATTGTTGCATTTCTTTTCACAGTTTATGAACTTACATCCATAATATGTTGAAGTATTATTCAATAAATATATTTATAAATGATTTTTGAATTGTGGTTATTCTTAGAATATAAAAAAAAAAAAATGTCAAGTACCCCTTGGCATACCTTCAAGTACCCCCAGGGGTACGCGTAACCCCATTTGAAAACCACTGCCTTACACAGAGATAAGGATTGTGAAGTTACTTCCTGGTCAACCCAAAGGGCTGGCTTGCCAACAACCAAACAATTGAACACATTGGATAATCCCATCCACCAGGTGTAAAGACACACAGGTGATACATTGAAAATACAGCTTTCAAGTGGGTGCTACAGCTTGATAGTTTTTTTCCATTTGTAATTTTGATCTCCAGATTTTTTTCTAAACCGTTTTATTTTTCTCAGATTTTAATGTATATTGCATGTCATTGTTGACAACTGTGATCCTTTACCTGACTGTGGTAAAAAATAAATATTTAGTTTGGAGCATCATTGTTGAGCAATTTTGAAAAGATTACAGGATATTTTTACTTTCTCTTAGGTCCTTCCGTATAGGCCCACTTCAAAATAAACAATGACGAATGCTGTGGATTGGCCAATATATTTTGTCAAGTTACAATAATCATTCATCACATATGCTAAAAACGTCAGGCAAAATGCCCCAAACATGTGATTTCTCATAGTAAAATAAGGGTTTTTACAAATGTGTTTTGTATTTAGGGCTTCACGGTGGCAGAGGGGTTAGTGCGTCTGCCTCACAATACGAAGTTCCTGCAGTCCTGGGTTCAAATCCAGGCTCGGGATCTTTCTGTGTGGAGTTTGCATGTTCTCCCCGTGAATGCGTGGGTTCCCTCCGGGTACTCCGGCTTCCTCCCACTTCCAAAGACATGCACCTGGGGATAGGTTGATTGGCAACACTAAATTGGCCCTAGTGTGTGAATGTGAGTGTGAATGTTGTCTGTCTATCTGTGTTGGCCCTGCGATGAGGTGGCGACTTGTCCAGGGTGTACCCCGCCTTCCGCCCGATTGTAGCTAAGATAGGCGCCAGCGCCCCCCGCGACCCCGAAAGGGAATAAGCGGTAGAAAATGGATGGATGGATGGTTTTGTATTTATCACTGTTCTGGGTAAGTCACTCCAATAGTGTCTTATCATTTGAAGTCTGTGTGAGTGAGATGACAATAAAACTGCATTTTTACAAATACTTGTTTTATTTTGATGAATGGGCATATGTTTTGACCAAAATGTGTCATTTTGCAAATAATATAGGGATTAGGAAAATTGAATGATGTGTTTGGAAAAGTGTGTAAATCATTTTGAAAAAAGACACACAGTAAAATTGTGTGTAAGGAAATGGAAAAAAACGTAATAAATGAGAGACTGTGGTTCTTTTTTCTTAGTTTTGTAAATTGTTGGGATTCCAGTGTGTGTATGGAAGTGTTTTATGTTAAAATGATGTGCAACATACATAGAACATAGATAGCATTGACCACACGCTACAGTATGTTTAACACACAGGTGGACAGTTTTTTAAAACAAAGTGAGGGCTGGGCAAACCAAGAAAAGATGGATTTTGCACTGAGCATGTGAGTGTTTACTCAGGCTGTGGACGTGTAAATACACGACCTTCATTGGAAAATGCCATCAAAAATTCCCATAAAAGTCAATTGACTGGTTGGTGGGAAAGATTCAACCTGGGTGGTCTACTTCTCTGGTCGGACATGGTGCTTGTCCAAACATGATTATGAGATCAGATAAAGAGTATTTCCACACAGATGTCTCTCTTGTTATTGTTCGGGTACAGTACTTTTAAGTTTAGTCAGGTGTCAACAGTTGTCTACTCAGCTGTTCAAAGTGACATTTTTGGTCAGAAAACAGCAGCACTGTATTACCAGGCTAAAAAAAACCTCACACATTATTAAATCCTGGCCAATTATTTTTACCTAGGGGCCAAACATATAAGACAAAATATATGTACATATATATTTGTACACATGTATACAACTATTAATATTGATATATGCATATCTACTACTACTACATCCATCCATTTTCTACCGCTTATTCCCTTTTGGGGTCGCGGGGGACGCTGGCGCCTATCTCAGCTACAATCGGGCGGAAGGTGGGGTGCATCCTGGACAAGTCGCCACCTCATCTCAGGGCCAACACAGATAGACAGACAACATTCACACTCACATTCACACACTAGGGCCAATTTAGTGTTGCCAATCAACCTATCCCCAGGTGCATGTGTTTGGAAGTGGGAGGAAACCGGAGTACCCGGAGGGAACCCACACATTCACGGGGAGAACATGCAAACTCCGCACAGAAAGATCCCGAGCCAGGGATTGAACCCAGGACTGCAGGACCTTCGTATTGTGAGGCGGACGCACTAACCCCTCTCCCACCGTGAAGCCCCCAATATATGTACATATATGTATGTATATATTTATACCAATGTAAACAACTATATATAATATAATATAATATTATATATATATATATATATATATATATATCCATCCATTTACTACCGCTTATTCCCTTTCGGGGTCGCGGGGGGCGCTGGCGCCTATCTCAGCTACAATCGGGCGGAAGGCGGGGTACACCCTGGACATATATATATATATATATATATATATATATATATATATATATATATATGTAAACAAATATGTGTCTGTAAATTCACTACTCTACTGCGTGGTTAACTGCACATCCCAGGATGTCTTCGCTGGTTTTGCCTCTCGACTCGCCTTTCTTCAGCGTAATTGAAGAATTGTTTTCAGCATGGAGGTGGAAAAGTTCATAATCACTTTCCACACAAGCAGCTCTCCCTGTTGGATGCCATAAATGTTGGGTGTGGAGATATTTCTCCTGAAGCCTGCCAGGAGTGGATCAAAAAGGCTCCACACAAAGTGCATCGCCAAAGAAGACATAAGATGTTAAGTGGATGCAGACGACGGGGTGTGAATGTTACAATATGCAAGTGGGTTTTTTTTTTTTTACTTTATTCACCCTTTCAGCCACTGGAATTCTGACATTCTGCATTTTCATTGTTTGTAAGTTACCAAAAACCTATTCAAAGGCACCAAGAAAGTAATTATTGTAATAATACATTGTTGCATTACTATTTCATTCTTGTTGTAATGTTTAGCAGTATACAATAATTTAAAACACTCAACGTATAAATATCCTATTTTAAAATAAAGTACTGATGGGAAGAAAATAATTTAAACTTGAAAGATAAAATGTATTTTATGTAATGCTCTCCGCTATTAGTATTTTGTAGTTCTGTGTGCTAAGAATGACAGTGTGTGTTTCCAAATTGAGGATTTGTGCCAGTGTTGTGTTTGAATGAGCTTATTTTGAGACATGTGCATTTGTGTCACAGTCGTACATGGCGGCTGTTGACATGACCCCAAGATGCAGTGAAAGGTATAGCGACGAGCAGGTAGAAGTCATTTTATTCTGATTAAAGCAAGCAAAATAAAGCATGCGCATAAAGCATGTACTGTACAAAAACCGAACCAGCGACATCTGACAAATGACTTTGGAAAATAAACCCTCCTGATTGGTAAATAGGGAAAAGTGAGCCTCCTCATTGCCAACCAAGAAGAAGAACATCGCTCACAACAGGGGTGCAGTAACCACTTAAAATGCCAAGGAAAAGGAAATAAGGAAATGAAGGGCGAAAACTGGAAATTATTCAGGAATAAAGTCCTGTCATTAGGGATCATGACAGTATGAAGTGTTTTGTTGGTGAGAAAGAGTTTTGAGGATGAGATTTCCCAAGTAAATTAATGTGAGTAAATGTGATAAATACAGTCAATCAATCAATTAATGAATCTGGCTTTCATCGCTGGTGACACTTAGATACGCTACTGTGGCAATGCCCTGAGTGGAGGCATCAGAGAAAATGCAGAGTTCTTGACTTTGTCATAATATAAGAGAGGTGGGCCCATACCTTCTTTCCATGCACAGCTTCTGCAACTCCAGGGAAGACTCCTTCTACAAATCCCAGTCGGAGAAATATTTTTTCATCCAGGATGAATGGTGTGTGCTTTTCATCCAACCTGATGGAGCTTGAGAGGTGCAGCAAAGAGGAATGGGTGAAACTGCCCCAAGATAGACATGCCAGTCTCTTGGCATCGTATTCAAAAAGACTTGTGGCTGGGATCACTGCCAAAGGTGCACCAACAACGTATTGCGCAAAGGTTGTGAGTACTTATGTACAGTAGATGTGATTTTTATTTTTTTTTAATTTTTAATAAATTTGCGAATTAAAAAAAAAAAAGGTTTCACATTGTCAATATGGGGTACTGTCTATAGAATTTTGAGGACAAAAAGGACTTTATTCCATTTTGGTATAAGGCTGTAATAGGGCTGGGCGATATATCGATATACATGATATATTGCGGGTTTGTCTCTGTGTGATATAGAAAATTACTATCTTGTGATATTGAAGTATACGTTCTCCGCAGTTGCTTTTAGCTGCGGGCATTACACTACAGGCTCTTCTCGCTCTTTACTGTCTCTCCTTCTCACAGACAGCAAACGCACCTTCTTACATACGTCACATGCTGTCAAGTCATACGTCACATACATATACGCCCTCGCGGAGCAGAAAGGTAGCAGCATGGGTAATGTTAGCTGTGATGCTAGCGGAGCCGTGCGAGTGGTAATACGAGAGAAAGAAGGTGCGAATCTTGTAACAAATGAAAGAAGAATGACTTCCCAAGAAAAACAGCAGGAGATCCATCGTCTGGCAGTGGTTTGGCTTCAAGTGGGAATATGTCGAACAGACAAACGTAATTTGTCAAGTGTGGGACAAAAGTGTTGCTATAAAAAAAGGTAGCATTACTGCTAATATGTAGCATCATTTGAAAAGTCACCTGCTAGAGAATGAAGAGTGATTACTCCGCATGTCAACATCTCCCACACCATCAAGATGCAGAGGCAAACATTTCCACATCAACACCGTATGAAGAAAATAGTCAACAACAAAAGCAGAAAATGTCTGCAGTAACCTACCACATAGCGAAGGATGAACACTATTTGATTTCCTATTATTCAGCTAATTTTTATTTGACAGTTATTGAAATATCTTGTGTGACATCATGCACGAAAGTGGACTTTATTTGTTTTAAACTATTGTCGTGGTGTTCTGTACAAAAAGTGCACTTTAATTTAGTGTTGTTTTGATATGTCATCTTAGTGACGTCATGCAAAAAAGTGCACTAATAGCTTGTTTTAGAATGTCTCTGACAATCTTGCACTTTCTGTTTTGGAAATGACATGTTTTTGCCAATGCTTAGAAACTGTTTAATAAATACAGTTTTGGTCAATTGACTTAGTTGGGATTTCCCTCTCTGCAAGAAAGTTTAAAATGAGCATTAATAAAGGCAGTATGAACAAGAATCATCATACTGTTGTGATTATATGTATTGAGTGTTAATTCAAGACTCAGGCAAAATATCGAGATATGTATCGTGTATCGCAATATGGCCTAAAAATATGGAGCTATTAAAAAAGGGCCATATTGCCCAACCCGAAGCTGTAATATAAAAGAATCTGGAAAATGTGAAGCGTTATGAATACTTTCTGGATGCACTGTATAATATATACATATAAATATAATACTCTCTTAATATATTTATTAACCAAGTGGGGTCTAGTACTCTAGTCAAATACAGCAGACTGTATTTTACTGTGTGTAACCGTCGCATGTCGAGGTTAAAGATTACAGCGTGGAAAGGAGCTGATAAGAGGAGACGCATCAGTCTTTTATTTCCTGCACCAAAAACATTTATTCTAAGAATGAAGGATGTGAAACTCTTATGATAACGACTGCAAACATTGTCTTCCTCCTTAAAAGGATATGTCACATGAGCTTTGACAGCCATTGTGTTTAATATAGCACATATTTTTATCCACGGGAATATAGTATTTATATCATTTTTATATCATGAACCTTTTACTGTAAAAGTGCTGTTTTTAGCATTTTTTAATATCGAGTAAAATTCTGGCTGGTATTGGCGATACCGATCTGATACCGATACTTTGTGCAAATATGCCGTCAAAATGTTGTGTTTGTCTGTGCAAATAATAACATATCCATCTAAAAAAACAACAATAAAAATATAAGTAAGAACAGCAAACATTTGAAATTTTAAAGAGAAAAAGATGACGTTTTTAAACAAAAAATATTAATAATATACTTAGTCACTTATAACCCAATGTCGTATAAGTGTGTGTGTGTGTATATATATATATATATATATATATATATATATATATATATATACAAACCCCGTTTCCATATGAGTTTGGAAATTGTGTTAGATGTAAATATAAACGGAATACAATGATTTTCAAATCCTTTTCATCCTGTATTCAGTAGAATGCACTACAAAGACAAGATATTTGATGTTCAAACTTTATTTTTTTTTGCAAATCATTACTAACTTAGAATTTCATGGCTGCAACACATGCCAAAGTAGTTGGGAAAGGGCATGTTCACCACTGTGTTACATTACCTTTTTTTTTAACAACACTCAATAAACGTTTTGGAACTGAAGAAAGTAATTGTTGAAACTTTGAAAATGTAATTCTTTCCCATTCTTGTTTTATGTCGAGCTTTAGTCTTTCAACAGTCCAGGGTCTCTGCTGTCTGGACTGTAGGCGGGCCAGGAAAGTACCCGCACTCTTTTACTAAGAAACCACACTGTTGTAACATGTGGCTTGGCATTGTCTTGCTGATAATGTCCATGATTACATTGCTTGGATGACAACATATGTTGCTCCAAAACCTGTATGGACCATTCAGCATTAATGGTGCCTTCCAGATGTGTAAGTTACCCATGCCTTGGGCACTAATACACCCCCATACCATCACAGATGCTGGCTTTTGAACTTTGCGCCTATAACAATCCATCCATCCATCCATTTTATACCACTTATTCCCTTTTGGGGTCGCGGGGGGGCGCTGGCGCCTATCTCAGCTACAATCGGGCGGAAGGCGGGGTACACCCTGGACAAGTTGTCCGTCTATCTGTGTTGGCCCTGCGATGAGGTGGTGACTTGTCCTATGACAATCCGAATGGTTATTTTCTTCTTGGTTCCGGAGGACACCACGTCCACAGTTTCCGAATATAATTTGATATGTGGACTCGTCAGACCACAGAACACTTTTCCACTTTGCATCAGTCCATCTTAGATAAGCTCGGGCCCAGCCAAGCCGTCAGCGTTCCTTGTTGTTGTTGATAAATGGGTTTTGCTTTGCATAACAGAGTTTTAACTTGCACTTACAGATGTAGCGACCAACTGTAGTTACTGACAGTGGTTTTATAAAGTGTTCCTGAGCCCATGTGGTGATATCCTTTACACACTGATGTCGGTTTTTTGCAGTACCGCCTGAGGGATCGACGGTCCGTAATACCATCGCTTACGTGCAGTGATTTCTCCAGATTCTCTGAACCTTTTGACGATTTTACGGACCGTAGATGGTAAAATCCCTAAATTCCTTGCAATAGCTCGTTGAGAAATGTTGTTCTGAAACTGTTTGACTATTTGCTCACGCAGTTGTGGACAAAGGGGTGTACCTCGCCCCATTCTTTCTTGTGAAAGACTGAGCATTTTTTGGGAAGCTGTTTTTATACCCAATCATGGCACCCACCTGTTCCCAATTATCCTGCACACCTGTGGGATGTTCCAAATAAGTGTTTAATGAGTATTTCTCAACTTTATCAGTATTTATTGCCACTTTTCCCAACTTCTTTGTCACATGTTGCTGGCATCAAATTCTAAAGTTAATGATTATTTGCACAAAAAAATATTTATCAGTTTGAACATCAAATATGTTGTCTTTGTAGCATATTCAACTGAATATGGGTTGAAAATTATTTGCAAATCATTGTATTCTGTTTATATTTACATCTAACACAATTTCCCAACTCATATATATATATATATATATATATATATATATATATATATATATATATATATATATATATATAATATATATATATATATATACTGTATGTATATATGTATATATATACTGTATGTATATATATCAATATATATATCAATATATATATATATATATATATATATATATATATATATATATATATATATATATATATATATATATATATACACACATATATACACACATACATATATAATATCTGTTTATAGCTTTTTGGGGGAAAATTACAAGATGGCTCCTGCATACTTTGACTTTTCAGTATAAAGTAGCAAAAGTATCAATATTTTTGATTGAAGAATCGATTGTAGAGCATAAAGATCTGGTATCGGCTGTATCGATATTTCAGTATCGATCCTAGTGCGAACAATAAAATAGCGTGCACTATTAGTGGGCGTGATGGTGCGTGTACAATTGACAATTGGTTCAGATCGCCTTTTTAAATGAGTATTTGCATGTACTATACAGGGCAGCACCACCTGATCATTTTTTGCACATTCATGTTATCATGCTCCTATCTGTGGCGTTTTGTTACGTTGCAGGAGACATGTAGCATTTTACAGGCAGTCGGACTCGAGCAGTCCATCTACATTGAAACCACTTTTTTTCCTTTATTTTTGTGCTGTAAGGTGAAATTCTAATTTATGACAATCTGCATACACCTGATAAATTAGTGGAGACAGACACTATGTTTACACTGCAGGACAAAGTGGCCCAAATCAGATTTTTTTGAGATCTGATTTTTTTCCCAACTGACTGTTTACACTGCAAGTAAAATGTGATCTTTATCAGACTACAGTGTAAACGTGCACTGGCCCCAATGTGGCCTCGACATCACTTGCATGCACACTTTGATAAAGTAAAATCAAAGGAAGTTGACCGGGAGGAAGTCACTACTAGTAAAATGAAATAAAATGAAAGTCGCAACACCTTATAAATGAGTTTTTTTATACGTGGAATGTAAATGAAAGTCAAATAATGTATGAATGGATGTATATGGTGTAATATATTTAGGAGGGTCGTAATCTTTTAATGGCTGTTAAGTAGAGGAGACACGGACATTAGCGTGGATCTACGTGAGCTTTATTTTTCAACTCACATGTAAGGAAATAAACCACAGCGTCAATTCCGGTCTTTCAACAATTGCTATAGTTCTTCGGAATCAAAATATGTATTTATGTATTACATATAGCCTATTGTTTGCGCACTTTTCACAAGTAGATGCACCGAACATTTTGTCGGCTTAAATAAAAACTGAAACGACAAACTGAAATTTCTGCTGGTTACTGCGTCTTTACGGCGCACACAAATGATGTAGCTCGCCCAAAGCTGACAAAAAATCTAATTCAGGTCACATACAGGTCGCAATAAGTTTAGACTGAAATAACATTTGAAAAGATCAGATTCAAATTAGATTCAGTTCTACTTCCTGATGTGGCCTGAATATGATGCCAAAAGATCAGATTTGAAGCACTTTGGAGCATTTAGACTGGCAAAAAAAAATCTGATCTGTGTCACTTGAGGGCAAAAAAATCGGATTTGGTGCGCAATGTAAACGGAGCCAAAGACACAAAATGGATTGCACGCCTTATTGTGCTTACTTAACCGACACAATCCACGTGGCACACGTTTAGTAGATCAGCTTTGCGTGTGCTATCAAGTTTGCATGCAAACCTTTAGTAAATCATAAAAATGTATCTATATTTATTTTTATATTTTATTTACTTCACTTCATAATTGGAAATCTAATACATTTTAAACACTTTTTGTTATTGTTTTCTGTTGTTTTATTTACTATTGTTCACTTCATAATTTTCATTTTCATTTATTTTTAACCATTTTTGTAATCTATTTTTCTCTTTTTCCTTGACTGCACAAATTATGTTTAGCCAGTATTTTTTTTTACTCATATTTAATTATTTGAATTGATCATACTTTCTGTTTGTTTATTTTTCTGTGCACAATTTCTACACTTTATTTTTCTTTTATTTCAGTACTGCATCAGTTATTTCACGTGTTCTTATTTTCTTTTAGTATTAAAAAAATGTGACATTAATTTAATCAATCATCAGTAATTATTGGGATATAGAGAAGATGAAGGATTCATTAATTCTGTTTCTTCCTACTTCTTTTTGTTGTACTGTGTACTTTGTTAGGCGAAAATAAACCAGGATCATTGTTTGACATCTATTAAAAATGATGATTATGCTATACAATTATATTTAAGTATTTAGAAATAGTACTTACATAAGTGTTGTGAATATCAAAATAGCTGAGCTTGCTCTAAACGTTTAAGGAGGTTTTAAAACCCTGAAGGTTTTTGACAGCCATCAACATTCTCTCTACCCCACATCTGTCTTGTAACCTGTCTGCAAAGATTTATGGATCCTCTATGAAGAAACACCTGAGGATGTTAGCATTTAGACACCGAATATACCGTAAATGTACACATTTAAACACACTTTCAGCCAGCCGTTCATTGAACAAAGCTCTCTATAATTGTGAAACTTTACAGCCGACTCTACTGTTATGTATATATATATATATATATATATATATATATTATACATATATATATATATATATATATATATATATATATATATATATATATATATATATATATATATATATATATATATATATATATATATATATATATATATATATATATATATATGTATATATATATATATATATATATATATAGAGAGAGAGAGAGAGAGAGAGAGAGAGACATAATACTAATGACAAAAACTCTCCAAAAATGTAAAACGGTGATAAAAATGTTCACTTCTACAACCACTTACTATATTTACATATTACAAATTGTTCATTATACATCATAAACTGTGCTATAAGTAGCAGTAGATATGAGTGCAAATGGTTATGCTTAATTACTATAATTCTCATAGTGGATATTCAATGTAAAATTAATGTACTGTATACTAACATTAAAATTAGCCCAATAGTAGAAAAGTAAATAATAGTAAGTTGTAGTAATAATACTAAGTAATAGTATTATTATAAAAATAATTAAAATAGTAATAGACAAAACAAATATTTTATAAATATGTAATAGATATGTATATTATTTGTAATACATGTTAATATTAATACACGCAAGTTGTAAAATTAGCATGTAATTCAGTAATACATGATAATTAAAGTTATTAAATAATTGTTAATAGTATATGTAATGAATCGAAACAAGGACTATTAGACTAATGTTAATAATACTCATATATAGTTATAATAATCAATACCATTATTAATAAATAGTTTGAATAGTAAAATAATATCAGTGGTAAAGTAATAGTAATACATATATGTTTTAATGTATTTAATAGTAAACACAATAAATAGTAAATAAATAGTAATACATATAATACAAATGGTATTAAATAATTAAATGGTATTTTTTTGAGATGTATAGAATACATTGCTATCATTGTAGTAAATATTAAAAATAGTAATAACAATAATAGTATTAGCACTAAATGTTGACAATAGTATCAGTAATACTTAATAAATGTTACAACACATTAAACAGTACAAATAACATAATAATACATACAAAAATAATACATGATAATATAATAGATTCAGTATTAAATGTAGTATTACATTTGAATCAATAGACAAAAATAGAAGGTTAATAAGTAATAGATAGTAAATAGTAAGCTGTAGTATTAATAAAACAAAGTAATTTTAATAGAAAGTAATACATCCTAAAATAGTGTTAAGTAGTAATGAATAGTATTTTCAAATATTTGTAAAAAGTGTGTGCTCGGGGTGGGCTAGTAGTAATACAAAGTAAAGCAGTATTCAAACAAAGTAAAATAACAGTATACAACAGAGTATTAGTAATACAAAGTAATGCAGTATTCAAACAAAGTAAAATAACAGTATACAAAGTAAAGCAGGGGTCTCAGACACGCGGCCCGTGGGCCAATTGCGGCCCGCGAGACGTTATTTTGCGGCCCCCACCTTAATATGAAAGTTTAATGTTAGTGCGGCCCGCAAGTTTTATAAGAATGGCACTTGACAGCGTTGAGTCATTTGGGTCCAAAATGGCTCTTTCAACATTCTGGGTTGCCTACCCCTTCATTAGTGGAACAGCGGCAAATGAGTGAAAGCGACAGAGACGTTGCCATGAAGACAAGGGTTTTCTTACGTGTCTGGCTGCAGTCACACCGCGACCCCTGTCTGAAGTAATAACAGTCTCCGATAACCTAGACCAATTCAAACCGTTATTTGTTTTTTTTTATTGTTTAATTTGCATTGCCTCACACGATGAATACTACATATATTTCTATTCGACGACGGATAACACTCCGGGAGCCGTCACTTTTTTTTGCGCTCGCTATCCCGGTACTTTCCAGGCTATTATCCACTGACCGCCACGTTGCTGTAGGGAGGAAAAGCGGAACGACGCACATTGCAGAAATAACATTATTCTCCGTGCGTGGGCTAAATACAAATATATTCCACAACCCCAAACATGTCTTTTTTTTTTTAGCACAGGGGCACCCCGGCGTGTCTTATTTGCACAGAGAAAGTTGCGGTGCACAAAGAATACAATTCTAAACGTCATTATACAACTAGACATGCTGAGGAGTATGTAACATTTCTTTTAAGAAATCTTTTCTTGCGGCCCAGCCTCACCCAGACTCTGCGTCCAATGGCCCCCAGGTAAATTGAGTTTGAGACCCCTGAAGTAAAGTATTAGTAATACAAAGTAATATTGATGATAGCAAACAGTACATCCATCCATCCATCCATCCATCCAATTTTCTACCGCTTATTCCCTTTCGGGGTCGCGGGGGGCGCTGGCGCCTATCTCAGCTACAATCGGGCGGAAGGCAGGGTACACCCTGGACAAGTCGCCAAACGTTAGTAAATAATATTTGAAAAATATTATCAATAGCGATAAAAAATAAAATGAAGTCATAGTAGTGGTTAAAAAAAGTATGTATAAAAAAGGAAAAGTGTGTGTTGGGTGAGGGTGGGGGTGTTGGAATATTCCAGATGTAGTAATGGGGAGGGGCTAAGGGGTTAGGAGTTGTCCTACAAGTTGAGCAGAGGAGAAGCAGATGGATTCGTGCTTCTTCTTCTTCTTCTTCCTTTCTCGCTTTCATTTCACTTTTACTGAACTAACAAGTCGTGATGAACTAAAAGAGGACTAAAAGTAGTCTAGGACCGGAAGTAAGGAGGTCAAACTGTCCTTCTCGTTCGGACTTCATGGATCATTGTCGCTAAAAAAACAAACAATTGCATCAACTTGAATTGTTTCCACCTTGGTCTCCATGGAGGTGACATGTTCATCCCCGCTTGAAGGAGCGTGAACGCTATCGATATCCTTTATCGAGCCACGGAATGGCGGCTCTCGTCCTGGTTCTGCTTTGTCTTTGGAGCTGCGGGGACGCCAAAAGCGCGTTCCCGATCAGAACCTCCTACAGCCTCTATGCCGGCGACAACGCTCACGGTGCCCGAGTGGCCAGCAGACACAGGTACACGTCGTCTACGCCTTTTTCATGTGACATTGTATACAAGAAGTAGTAATGTCTTCAGGGGATCTTCTTGTCACCTTCAAGCACAGTTGACTGAGATTCAACAGGTGTGCATTTACCTCATCTCACTGTGTGAGTACTTCAGTAAGTACACTGTGTACACTGTGTACTTAGTTCATGAGTGGCAGTATTGATCTTATTCTCTCCTTTTTTGTTGCTGAATTACAACCACTTTGTATAACACAGTTGACTTAATCAGTTATTCTCAACCTTTTTTCAGTGATGTACCCCATATGAAATTTTTTCTCAAGTACCCCCTAAACAGAGCAAAGCATTTTTGGTTGAAAAAAAAAAGAGATAAGGAAGTAACAGCACTATGTCATCAGTTTCTCATTTATTAAATTGTATAACAGTGCAAAATATTGCTCATTTGTAGTGTTTTTTCTTGAACTATTTGGGAAAAAAAGATAAAAATAACTAAAAACTTGTTGAAAAATAAACAAGTGATTCAATCATAAATAAAGAGTTCTACACATAGAAGTAATCATCAACTTAAAGTGCCCTCTTTGGGGATTGTAATAGAGATCCATCTGGATTCATGAACTTAATTCTAAACATTTCTTCACAAAACAAGAAATCTTTAACATCAATATTTATGGAACATGTCCACAAAAAATCTAGCTGTCAACACTGAATATTGCATTGTTGCATTTCTTTTCACAGTTTATGAACTTGCATTCATATTTTGTTGAAGTATTATTCAATAAATATATTTATAAAGGATTTTTGAATTGTTGATATTTTTAGAATATTTAAAAAAATCTCACGTACCCCTTGGCATACCTTCAAGTACCCCCAGGGGTACACGTACCCCCATTTGAGAACCACTGCTGGAAGGCATGCCAAGGGGTACGTGAGATTTAAAAAAAAAAAATTCTAAAAAGAGCAACAATTCAAAAATCCTTTATAAATATATTTATGGAATAATACTTCAACAAAATATGAATGTAAGTTTATAAATTGTGAAAAGAAATGCAACAATGCAATATACAGTGTTGGCAGCTAGATTTTTTGTGGACATGTTCCATAAATACTGATGTTAAAGATTTCTATTTTTGTGAAGAAATGTTTAGAATTAAGTTCATGAATCCAGGTGGATCTCTATTACAATCCCCAAAAAGGGCACTTTAAGTTGATGATTATTTCTATGTGTGGAAATATTTATTTTTAATTGAGTCACTTGTTTATTTTTTTTCGGGCTTCACGGTGGCAGAGGGGTTAGTGCGTCTGCTTCACAATACGAAGGTCCTGAGTAGTCAGGGTTCAATCCCGGTTTCGGGATCTTTCTGTGTGGAGTTTGCATGTTCTCCCTGTGAATGCGTGGGTTCCCTCCGGGTTCTCCGGCTTCCTCCCACTGCCAAAGACATGCACCTGGGGATAGGTTGATTGGCAACACTAAATTGGCCCTAGTGTGTGAATGTGAGTGTGAATGTTGTCTGTCTATCGGTGTTGGCCCTGCGACGAAGTGGTGACTTGTCCAGGGTGTACGCCGCCTTCCGCCCGATTGTAGCTGAGATAGGCACCAACGCCCCCCGCGATCCCAAAGGGAATAAGCGTTAGAAAAAATGGATGTATGCATGTTTATTTTTCAACAAGTTTTTAGTTATTTTTAGATCTTTTTTTTTAAATAGTTCAAGAAAGACCACTACAAATGTTATAAAATTTAATAAATCAGAAACTGATGACATAGTGCTGTATTTGACTTCTTTATCTCTTTTTTTCAACCAAAAATGCTCTGCTCTGATTAGGGAGTAATGTTCACAGGCGGTACATCACTGAAAAAAGTTTGAGCACCACTGGACTAAAAAATACACAAACATAGTGATGGGGTCGATGCCAAGGATAGAATCAACATCGATACTCGATACTATTCTATTTTATATTTCTTTTATTTACTGTGATGAGGTGGCGACTTGTCCGGGGTGTAAGTGCCTTCCACCCGAAATGCAGATCAGATGGGCTCCAGCGACCCTCCGCGACCCCGAAAGGGACAAGCGTTGGAAAATGGATGGATGGATGTTTCGTTTATTTAAATGCCTGATACACATATATAAATATCTATAATAATGTAATAGTAAATCGTTTACAAACTCAGGAAATAAATAGTTGGACATTGGACAGTTTGTTTTTTTGTCAAACTGTTGACAAATACGTTTGATAAATGATTTTGGTTGGTATGAAAGTTATGCCTGTACATATGAGCAACAAATGTAGGTAAAATCACAAAGTCATTCAACGATCTTGAAAAAATTTCGAGTAAAATGTGTCAGTATCTATAGTGCTGGCGCCAGATTTAGGGCCAAGACAACTTCCTGAATACGACAACAAACACTATAGACTTAGACTGCTGCCATCTAGCGTCTTAGTGTTGCAACTGCATGCAAAGTCTACTTAATAAATGAGACTCACAAGCTCAAAAACATTTCCAAACTGGACTTTCATACAAAACAGAGAGTCATCATAATTTTAAAATAAAGTAAGTTCGACCATACATGTTTTCAGTATACATTTAAAAAAGTGCAACCCTACTAGTTACTGTGGTAATCTACCTCACAGCAGGTCAGATGAGGCATGAAACAGTGTGGGTGGGGAGTGTTTCCAGACCGGCCAGCCTGAAAGGCGGGTGTCAGGGACAGACGGGGAAGGATATTTTTACAAGAAAGTGTTAAAGCTTAGTGATATATAACATATTTCAGATTGTAGATGTGTTTTTTTTTTTACCCTTCACATTCATATTTCGCTGTGTTTGTTGCCATTTTGTTGCATTTGGCTTGATTGTAAAATATGTCAATTGAGGGGGGGTGTGACGTTCATATGTTGTCAATATTCAGGGTTTTATCGTTCATAGAAAAAAAATAAATTCCATTCCATTTTTAAGGCGGTCTGTCATAAAATTTTTAGCATTTAATCAGACATTATTGTGAGGTTTTGTATTAGTTTTCTTAAAAATAAATATACCGGCCCCCAGACACATTTTTTTTTTCTAAATTTGGCCCCCGAGTCAAAATAATTGCCCAGGCCTGCATTATAGCAAGCGTTTTTAACAACAACAAAAAAAAAGACAAAATTTGACTTTCAAGGAGAAGTCTTGAGCTAAAGTCCGAGAGAATTTTCCTAAAGGGGCTCTTTGCAACATTTACACAGATGCCTAGAGGGCGCCAATTTTCCACTGTATTTTACACAGTATATTCCACCCTCTTACGGCTTCAAGTATGTTTTGATGTAACTACGTACGTACATAACACATGCATGCACATTAGCTTTAAATGTTGTTAGCTAATAAAAGTAACTTGGATAGCTAGCATTATCTGTAATTGAATGTATATTCTATCATAACAACAACATGACTGCAAATTGTGTGTTGCTTATTTTGGACTGTTTTTGTATGTGTGCACACGTTCTCTGCTCGTACGTATTGACGAGACCGGGTGAGTGACAGCCCTAAACACCAATCGTCATATTTGGTCAGGTAAAATGTTATTACATAAACTTTGTAATTGTGAAAAATATAGGCAATCGTCAAACAAATGTGTTCTGAGAACTTCCTAAAAACGACAACAAACACTATAGACTTAGACTACTGCCATCTAATGTCTTAGTATTGCAACTTCATGCAAAGTCTACTATATAGTACGTATTAATGAGACTCGGAAGTATAAGAAAACTAAATATAACAACTGGAAAGCAGAATTATTATTAATTTAGTTAAATGTTGAATTTAAATCAGTTAATTAAAATACATTTACATTTAGAATAGAATAGAAAGGAATAGAAAGTACTTTATTAATCCCTAGGGGAAATTCATCACCACAGTTCGCTCACAAAAGACAATAAACACTCAGGTATTTTTACATGTGAATAATATAAATACAGTGTACTATACAGCATTATTCACATGTGAATAATGTACATAGTCTATTATACTGCATTATTGACATGTGAATCACATAAATACATTCTATTATATAGCATTATTCACATGTGAATAATAAAAATACAGTCTATTATACATTTAAGAACAGTCAAAAAGGAACATATGCATTATACAGTCTAATGGCTGTCGGTATGAAGGACCTCCTGTGTCGTTCCGTGTTGCATTTTGGGAGTCTGAGCCTTCCACTGAACGTGCTCGTTCTCTCCGCCAGGTCCGAGTGTAGTGGATGGGAGGTGTTGTCCATATTGGCTTGGAGCTTTGCTAGACTTCTCCTCTCTGACACTACCGCCAGAGAGTCTAGCTCCACTCCCACTACGTTACTGGCCTTCCTTACCAGCTTATCCAGCCTGTTTGCGTCCCCCGCTCTCAGCCCGCTGCCCCAGCAGGCCACGGTGTATTTAGGTTTTTTCTTAATCAATCAACAATTATTAACACAAAGTACCGAAAGTACCATTGAGTATCAGTATTTGGGTATCGTACCAATTGTAGAAGGCGCCTATCTCTAATGGTATTCCTGTTGGTGTAATAGTACACACTTTTGCCTTTCATGGCAGAAGCCATACTGCAAGCTCCATTCCTGGCCGGGGTTGCATCTGGAAGGTTATCCAGTGTAAAAAAAAAAAAGCCAAAACTGTCCAAGAAGATTCATTGCTGTGGAAACTAATAACAGAAATATTCTCTTGGTGTCGGATCAAGAAAAAACTTTACAGAATCACCTACTTGTAATGTGTGCATTAATGTGAGGAGAAAAGCGGGGGCATTATAGTTGGCTACGTTGTGCATGTTTACACAGCTTCTTGTAAAGCTGAAAACAAAAATTTAGGATTTCATGGGAAATGGTTGACAAGTTAATGTTCTACCCAAACGTGTGAGTAAATACACACGCACACGCACTTGGATGAGATAATTTAGAGAAGTCATCAGAAAGGAATGTTAAGTGTGTGTCTTCACAAACTTCAGAGGACAAATGACACAATATGAATATATCATTGTGTATCCATAAATTAAAAGACTTGAGCTAACTTTTTAAAATGCATGTTAGAAATTGTGATGTTAGTTTTGATTTGTTACAAATAAACTACTGTAAAGATACAGTAAACGTGTGGATGTAATTTAAATATACCCCAGATATACTGGCAAACATCCATCTACAAATGTGCAAATATTAAGAGGACAGTGACAGCTTTTAAGAAGACAAAATTCAACCGGAGCAACAGTGCGAAGCAAGCGTGAGGTCATTCTTATGCAGCTAGCCTCTTTCGTCAGGGACATCAAGTGACCGAAGTTAAGAGTCTCTAAAGTACATTTTATATTAACACCAGAAGAAGATGCTGGATTTGTTGCTAGTTGTTTTTAATTAAAAAAACTATTTAAAAGTTACTAGAAACTTGAAAAAATATCCACAAATTACATTGTACAATAAGCAGCAGCAATATAAAAATAAGAAAAAACAATATAATGTAAGAAAAATATATATATGTTAATACTATACTTAATAACAGATTTGTTTCGAATGTAATTTAATTTTTTTTTAAAAAGAGTATGTTTATCATATCAAAACCTACTCAGTGGCCTAGTTAGACTGTCCATCCTGAGATCGGTAGGTTGTGAGTTCAAACCCCAGCCGAGTCACACCAAATACTATAACAATGGGAGCCATTACCTCCCTGCTAGGCACTTAGCATCAAGGGTTGGAATTGGGAGTTAAATCACCAAAAATGATTCCCGGGCGCAGCACTGCTGCTGCCCACTGCTCCCCTCACCTCGCAGGGGGTGAACAAGGGGATAGGTCAAATGCAGAGGACAAATTTCACCACACCTAGTGTGTGAGTGACAATTATGGGTACTTTGACTTTAACTTTAAATCATGCGATGACATCATATCGACCACGCCCCTAACCACCCTTCCACCGCCTCAGGTATTTTGGCAATTTAGGGGAAACCCTGACATCAAGATCATGCTTTGTCAGTGATGTATTGTAATGTTATTCTGTGAAATTTGCACCCAAAGAAATTCTGGCACATCAGTTTAGAAATATGGGGGTGGGGGGTTGTTTTCTGGCTGGCTTAATTATTGTGTAAATTATTTTATAAAATGTTCTGGTCAAGTCCTCAAGTACAAGATGATTAGTAGGCTGAATATTACATTTCATTAATCAATAGAGAAGGTTAAAACATTGTCATGCAGCAATATGAAGCCACCCCCACCCCCTGAAAATAATCTGTCTAGGGTACACTTATTAATGATGAAAAAGTATACCTATCTGCGATTAATTGCGATTAATTTTGAGTTAACTATGAACAAAATGCGATTAGTCGCGATTAAACATTTTAATAATTTGACAGCTCTAATACATATATATATATGTATATATATATATATATATATATATATATATATATATATATATATATATATATGTAGGTGTGGGAAAAAATCACAAGACTACTTCATCTCTACAGATCTGTTTCATGAGGGGTTCCCTCAATCATCAGGAGATTTGCGCTCTACCACGGTATCGAGCACTATTCTCTGGATAATCCAATCAAGACATATATATATATATATATATATATATATATATATATATATATATATATACAGTGGGGCAAAAAAGTATTTAGTCAGCCACCGATTGTGCAAGTTCTCCCATTTAAAATGATGACAGAGGTCTGTAATTTTCATCATAGATACACTTCAACTGTGAGAGACAGAATGTGAAAAAAAATCCAGGAATTCACATTGTAGGAATTTTACAGATTTTTTTTGTAAATTAATGGGAAAATAAGTATTTGGTCAACCATTCAAAGCTCTCACTAATGGAAGGAGGTTTGGCTCAAAATCTCGCGATACACGGCCCCATTCATTCTTTCCTTAACACGCACGGATCAATCGTCATGTCCCCTTAGCAGAAAAACAGCCCCAAAGCATGATGTTTCCACCCACTTGCTTCACAGTAGGTATGGTGTTCTTGGGATGCAACTCAGTATTCTTCTTCCTCCAAACACAACGAGTTGAGTTTATACCAAAAAGTTATATTTTGGTTTCATCTGAACACATGATATTCTCCCAATCCTCTGCTGTATCATCCATGTGCTCTCTGGCAAACTTCAGACGGGCCTGGACATGCACTGGCTTAAGCAGGGGGACACGTCTGGCACTGCAAGATTTGATTCCCTGTCGGCTTAGTGTGTTACTGATGGTAACCTTTGTTACTTTGGTCCCAGCTCTCTGCAGGTCCTTCACCAGGTCCCCCCGTATGGTTCTGGGATTTTTGCTCACCGTTCTCATGATTATTTTGACCCCACGGGATGAGATCTTGCGTGGAGCCCCAGATCGAGGGAGATTATCAGTGGTCTTGTATGTCTTCCATTTTCTGATTATTGCTCCCACAGTTGATTTTTTCACACCAAGCTGCTTGCCTATTGTAGATTCACTCTTCCCAGTCTGGTGCAGGTCTACAATTCTTTTCTGGTGTCCTTCGACAGCTCTTTGGTCTTGGCTATAGTGGAGTTTGGAGTCTGACTGTTTGAGGCTGTGGACAGGTGTCTTTTATACAGATAACGAGTTCAAACAAGTGCCATTAATACAGGCAACGAGTGGAGGACAGAAGAGCTTCTTAAAGAAGAAGTTACAGGTCTGTGAGATCTTCCTTGTTTGAAGTGACCAAAAACTTATTTTCCACCATAATTTACAAAAAAATTATTTAAAATTCCTACAATGTGAATTCCAGGATTTTTTTTTTCACATTCTGTCTCTCACAGTTGAAGTGTACCCATGATGAAAATTACAGACCTCTGTCATCATTTTAAGTGGGAGAACTTGCACAATCGGTGGCTGACTAAATACTTTTTTGTCCCACTATATATATATATATATATATATATATATATATATATATATATATATACACATATATATATATATATATATATATATATATATACACATATATATATATATATATATATATATATATATATATACACATATATATATATATATATATATATATACACATATATATATATATATATATATATATATATATATATATATATATATATATATACACATATATATATATATATATATATATATATATATATATATATATATATATATATGTTAGTACCAATTAATAATAACATATTTGTTTTTAAATGTATGTTTACATTTTTTGAGCCTTTTTAAAGAAATATGATATGGTACATCATTAAAAAGATTATTCAACGATGTCACGGTGACCACACCCATAACCACGCCTCCACCGCTACAGGTATCTTGGCAGTCTAGGGGAAATCCTAAAATGCAAGTTTTTTGTTTTTTTTGCAGTGCAGTGTTTCCCACAAGACTGCAATCTATTTGTGGAAATAACCAACCATATGCATTAGAGTGGGTAAAAAACATGACAAGCAAAATATGTCTAAAAATAGAAATTTACTTTTTAATGTTGCTTTTTTGTCATCCTTTTGATGTCACAAACAAAACAAAGTAACCTGTAAGTGCAGCAACAGCTGCGCATTGAGGAGTGCTATACATGCGTTCATGTCTACAAAAGACTCTCCACTGGATTTGTTACTTGTTGAAAAAAAAGTATCTGGAAGGGTCTAATTACTTGCTAAATATAGCCAGAATGTCACTAAGTTAACAACACTGATCCCTTCTGCTACGTCTTTTTATTCTCTGGCAGACCAGGGGCCTCATTTAGAAAACTGTGCATGGATTCCAAACATTGTGTAAAAACAAACCTGAGAAAGTATGTCTGCCAAACAATTTAAATTTATAAAAGCGTGCTGCACACACTTTTACGCACTCTTCACATTGTAAATCACACCTGCTGAGAATTGTGTGCATAACTGTTCCTCCCCGATTCCTGCCACGATCACCCATACATGTTCATGCTAAACACCGTGTTACCTCAACTTAAGAGCACAATGCGTAACTTGTAACTCAGAACACTCATATCTCTAAGCAGCTCCGCCCATTGAAATGAATTGAAATTATTTAATCCGTGCTTGCTCCGCTCCGCCCCACCCCAGCTTGTGTTTTAAATTTAAAAGCAAACTTTTAGACAACAAATATTTTTTGAAAAATGTCACAATAGAATATAGTAAAAACGACTTCAGTTTTTATATTATGTAATAATTTAATAATATTATGAACCATTTACCTTGAGGACCGTACTAATGCGATGTCGGTTACCATGAATTGATTAACGTGGACCCCGACTTAAACAAGTTGAAAAACTTATCCGGGTGTTACCGTTTAGTGGTCAATTGTACGGAATATGTACTGAACTGTGCAATCTACTAATAAAAGTATCAATCAATCAATCAAAGTCTTCTATGGGCAGATTCTTCGTCCAGTGTTGCCTACGCTGCTTATGATAAGCAACATGTTTTTGTAGAGCTTATTTTGTTTCCGTTTCTGTCATGAAACTTGGTATTACAAATATTTCTCGAACCGACTTTCACCGTTGGTGGAAATTCCCGTAACTCAAGTCATGCTCGCAATTTCAAGCATAACAGAAAGCTGAGAGGCAGCTTATACTTCAAATTACTCATGAGTTAAGGTACCACTGCAGCTCATTAATATGGTGGCGAGTTTAAGGATCACATGTTCAACTGTCAAAGAAAGATAGAGCTTTTCAGATTGATGCTTATTACATCAGGCTGCATGACAATAGTATCTTTGGAGGTCTTAGTAACGTCTTATTCAATAAAATAACAACTGGAATGGTAATATTTGACCAATGTTGCTGAGATGGAGAAAAACATGTTCACGTTTTACCTTCTGTGTTCCAAACTTTGTCCAAACAATGTATTTATTATTTGCATGTCCAACCATCCATCCATTTTCTACCGCTTGTCCCTTTCGAGGTCGCGGGGGGTGCTGAAGCCTATTTCAGCTGCATTCGGGCGGAAGCCAGCATACACCCTGGACAAGTCGCTACCTCATTGCAGGGCCAACACAGATGGACAGACAACATTCACACTCACATTCACACATTAGGGCCAATTTTAGTGTTGCCAATCAACCTATCCCCAGGTGCATGTCTTTATTTGTCAAGTAATGCAAAGCAGATATACTGTTTCATGACACAAGTAGTCTTAATGGGCAATATTTAAAGCACTTGTGCCCAACTGGCTCTGATACAAGACAATTTCATTATTTTATGGGCACAATAAATGTGTTTGTGTAGAGTTATTTATTTTGTAAAAATATCTGAGTGGTCATAATAATAATGTAATAATGTTACATGTTGGCTGTTTATTTGCATCATGGAAGCGTGAAATCCAAACATTTGCACTACGGCCGTGTTATAAACTCCTGAAGGCTACATGTTTTTAAAAAAAGATACATGTAATAATTTCTTAACCACTCAGTGGCCAAGTGGTTAGAGTCTCCGTCCTGAAATTGGTAGGTTGTGAGTTCAAACCCCGGCCGAGTCATACTAAAGACAATAACAATGGGAGCCATTACCTCCTTGCTTGGCACTCAGCATCAAGGGTTGGAATTGGTGATTAAATTACCAAAAAGGATTCCCGGGCGTGGCCACCGCTGCTGCTCACTGCTCCCCTCACCTCCCAGGGGGTGAACAAGGGGATGGGTGAAATTCAGAGGACAGATTTCACCACACCTAGTGTGTGCGTGACAATCATTGGTACTTGAATTTTAACTTTACTTTCATATTAGTGACACACAGAATTTTTGGCCAAAAGGGGCCCATTTTGGTTTTCGCCCTAAATACTTTTATCAGCAAAACTACACTGCTAAAACAGATGTTGTGATGACGTAAGCAGGAAGCTTGTGCTTTTCTGGAGTGAAGGCAGCATGTCTGTAGTTACAATACTTTCATTTTAGTGAGATTAATTCAGTCGTAAGCACAAATGCAATGTTAAAAACTGTTACAATAATTTATAAGCTCAAAAACATCTCCAATCTGGAGATGTCCAATTCCGAGAGAATTTTCCTAAAGGGGCTCTTTGCAACATTTACAGATGCCTAGAGTGCGCCAACTTTCCACTGTATTTTACATAGTATATTCCACCCTCTTACGTCTTCTAGTATGTAATGACGTAACTACGTACGTACATAACACACGCATGCGCATTAGCTTCGGATGTGCCTAAGCTAATAAAAGTAATACGAATTGCGAGCGTTATCTCTCATTGAATGTATATTTTATCATAACATGAATGTAAATTGTTTGTTGCTTCTTTTGGACTGTTTTTGTGTATGGGTACGGGCTCTCTGCGTGTACGAGTTGACGAGACCGGGTGAGTGACAGCCGTAAACACCAATCATCATATTTGGGCAGGTAAAATGTTATTACATAAGCATTGTAATTGTGAAAAATAAAGGCAATTGTCAAACAAATGTGTTCTAAACCACTAATGATAACATAAGCTAGCAGGTGGTGTTCTTGTCAAGTTTTTTGCTCTTTAAAATGTTACTGTGAGGAAGTTGCAAACAGCACCATTAAGCGCAAAATTTATGACTGAAGTGATTAAACCGTATTTTCATTTGCACTTTAATCTTATTGACAGTTTATGTAAAAAAACATATTTATGATCAATGTAGTTAATTTTAGCACAACATGAATGTATGTAAAAAAAAAAAAAGTAATCAGTTATTTGAGTCCCTTCCTTATTTTTCTACCAATAGCCTGAAGTTTATGTGTTTACATAATAACATCTGGGATTAACACATGGTTTCATATAATTTGTCAAGGTTGTAAACAGTAAGTAGGTTAGATATAATTATTGAATACAATCAAAATCAAAAGTAAGATTACTTTCTATCTATCCATTTTCTACTGCTTGTCCCTTTCGGAGGGAGGGGGGCTGGATCCTATTTCAGCTGCATTCGGGCGGAAGGCGATGTATACCCTGGACAAGTTGCTCTCTCATCGCAGGGCCAAAACAGATAGACAACCATTCACACTCACATTCACACATTTGTAGGATTACTAATTCAGTGGTAAAATTACCACTCAGATATCTGAGTGGGTCCTGAGCCCCTCTGTAGTGGAAAAGTTGGGTTAAGAACCCCTGGGTTGCACAGAGTCCACAAAACATTAATTCTTTTTAGATCGCTTGTGTAATATGTTGCATGCAAGCGGGTAACAGAGGTGGTGGTAGGAGTAGGGCTGGGTGGGTAATTTGTTGTCAATTAATCCGGTCTGGCTCGCAATCTAAAGTGCGTTGTGAATGTTGCCCTCTTGTAGGATTGGGTTTGACACCTCTTCTCCAGATAGTCCAGTTTGATCAGTTTCTAGGCCGCTGACAACCTTTGCAGGACAAATCTGAGGACCTCACTAAGTTATTACATTTTTATCATGTTTATTTTTATATAGAGTACATATCTAGGCCTCCGTCAGTCGTAACAGAGGCCTAGATATATATATATATATATATATATATATATATATATATATATATATATATATATATATATATATATATATATACATATATATATATATATATATATATATATATTTATTTATTTATTTTATTTATTTATTTATTTTTATTTATATATATATATATATATATATATATATATATATATAAATATGCTGTACAGTATTTGTGCTTGCGTGACTTTTTTCAGGAACACTAATTTAAAAACTTACAATAATGTCTGATTGAATGCTAAAACCGTTAAAAAACTAAATGGAATTTGAATTTTCTTTACTGAATGAAACACCCAGAATGTACATGGAAATAAAGAATGTGGGATTTTCCATATTATCTAAGAACACTGAATATTGACAACATATGAACTTCGCTCTTCTTTTTCTTCCCAGACTACCTCCTCGATCGACATGTGTTACAATCAAGTGAAACTCAACCAAAATGTAACAAACACGGCGAAATATGAGCACAAAGGAAAAAATAAAACACCTAAAATCTGATATCCATCCATCCATCCATTTTCTACCGCTTGTCCCTTTTGGGGTCGCTGGGGCCCATCTCAGCTGCATTAGGGCGGTAGGCGGGGTAAACCCTAGACAAGTCGCCACCTCATCGCAGACAATCTGATATAATATCATTTTTTTCAGGAACTTTGTGGTAAAAATCTGCTTGCGCATCTTTCTCTGAAACCTGCGTTTCAGGCTTGCTGCTCTGTAAACACTGTGGAAACAAACCCCACCCTCCCACACTGTTTGGTGCCTAGTCTGAGTTGATGTGATGTGGATTACCTTAATAACTTGTCTATCACTCAAAAAGTCAGATTCCAACCACTGAAATACTTGTATAGTTCAAGACTTATGGAAGTTTGAAAACAGCACTGCACATCATAATGGCGGCTACAGTTTCGATGTTAAAGGTCTAAAAAAAATGTGGGAAACGTCCAACGGGCCGGATTGAAAATCGTAATTTGCCCAGGTCTGTTATAGAGGCACTTGCGTAGTAAGCGCGTGGGCATGGACTTTGCTTTGTTCATGAACAAACTTTAACGTAATATGTTTTTTCTTTGAATCAAACCTAACTTACAAACCCCGTTTCCATAAGTGTTGGGAAATTGTGTTAGATGTAAATATAAACGAAATACAATGATTTGCAAATCCTTTTCAACCCATATTCAATTGAATGCACTACAAAGACAAGATATTTGATGTTCAAACTCATAAACTTTATTTTATTTTGCAAATAATAATTAACTTAGAATTTCCTGGCTGCAACATGTGCCAAAGTAGTTAGGAAAGGGCATGTTTACCACTGTGTTACATCACCTTTTCTTTTAACAACACTCAATAAACGTTTGGGAACTGAGGAAACTAATTGTTGAAGCTTTGAAAGTGGAATTCTTTCCCATTCTTGTTTTATGTAGTGCTTCAGTCGTTCAACTGTCAGGGGTCTCCGCTGTCGTATTTTACGCTTCATAATGCGCCACACATTTTCGATGGGAGACAGGTCTGGACTGCACTCTTTTTTTTATGAAGCCACGGTGTTGTAAAACTTGTCTTGCTGAAATAAGCAGGGGCGTCCATAATAACGTTTCTTGGATGACAACATGTGTTGTTCCAAAACCTGTATGGACCTTTCAGCATTAATGTTGCCTTCACAGATGTGTAAGTTACAAATGCTTTGGGCACTAATACACCCCCATACCATCACAGATGATGGCTTTTGAACTTTGCACCTATAACAATCCGACTGGTTATGTTCCTCTTTGTTCTGGAGGACACCACTTCCTCTGTTTCCGAATTTAATTTGAAATGTGGACTCGTCAGACCACAGAACACCTTTCCACTTTGCATCAGTCCATCTTAGGTTAGCTTAGGCCCCCAGCCAAGCCGGCGGCGTTTCAGGATATTGTTGATGAATGGGTTTGGCTTTGCATAGTAGAGTTTTAACTTGCACTTACAGATGCAGCGACCAACTGTAGTTACTGACAGTGGTTTTATGAAGTGTTCCTGAGCCCATGTTGTGATATCCTTTACACAGTGATGTCGATTTTTGATGCAGTACCGCCTGAGGGGTCAAAAGTCCGTAATATCATTGCTTACGTGCAGTGATTTCTCCAGATTCTCTGAACCTTTTGATGATTTTACGGACCGTAGATGGTAAAATCCCTAAATTCCTTGCAATAGCTCGTTGAGAAATGTTCTAAAAGTGTTTGACAATTACTTAGCATTTCATGGAAGCTGCTTCTATACCCAATCATGGCACCCAACTGTTCCCAATAAGCCTGCACACCTTTGGGATGTTCCATATAAGTGTTTGATGAGCATTCCTCAACTTTATCAGTATTTATTGCCACCTTAGCCAACTTCTTTGTCATATATTGCTGGCATCAAATTCTAAAGTTAATGATTATTTGAAAAAAAAAAATGTTTATCAGTTTGAACATCAAATATGTTGTCTTTGTAGCATATTCAACTGAATATGGGTTGAAAATGATTTGCAAATCATTGTATTCCATTTATATTTACATCTAACACAGTTTCCCAACTCATATGGAGACAGGGCTTGTATAATGCTTTCGTCTGTAGAGAACTTAATGTAAGATTGTACAATGTTTTTGTCTTTTCACCTGACATCATGTGATGAATCTTTCTCAGGCTGTCCCAATTCTGTATAGAAGGCTGTTCAAAGTTCCTGATATCTGACTAGTCATCATTCATTGTCAGGCCATAAATTACAACATAAATTAATCTTACATTATGCAAGAATATTCTTTCAACATTCCTTAAAGGCCGTCTAAATCATAACAATAGCCGACTCCGTCCTGGGCTGCCCGCTAGCCGTCAGCCAATGTCCAGTCCAGTCTGCGTTTAAGCGAGAATCTGTTTCGAGAGATGGGATTGTCCGATACATGCTCATTCAGCTCTGTGAAGCTTGTCCATCCCGAGGCACAACACTCGCTTCGCAGCTCCGCCTCCTTGTCCACATCTCCTCTGAACTCTCCCGGGGACGCTGGTGTGGCAGAGAGCCGGTGCAAACACGGCCATGGCCAAATGACTCCCACAGGCAGATCCAAAAGTTCACTAAAAAGCACAGCAAAAGCCACGAAAGTGCCACCCTTTGTTGTGCAGTCGAGGACAAGCCATAACTCTTTACTTTCTACACGCACACATTGAGGACTGAGTTTTGAAACCTTTCACCTGGCCAACCTTTCACCTGGCCAACATTTTCACATGTGTGTGTTTTAGGTACAAAAGTATCTGTGTTTGTGTGGGCATGTGTGGACAATAGCTCCATATTGCGTTGTTAAATCAACAAATGTGAAGAAAACTAATGTGAATTAGGGATGATTCAATTAGGGTTTTATGCTGCCGATTTCGATACTAATCATCCATGAGTGAAATCGTCTGACAAAATACTGTTATCAATTACATTTATGAACTGTAAAATAGGCTCCAGCAACCCCGCGGCCCCGAAAGGGACAAGCAGTAGAAAATGGATGGATGGATGGATGAAACTGTAAAGGTTTTAATGTATTTATGGTGAGGGCTGTTAACAATGTAACAATATCACCACCATATTTAAACTAGTTCCTTATTTTCTTTTATTACGCACAATTTATTGAGCAAGACAAAGTCAATAGTACACAATAACTAAATAAATGCCAAAACTACCGTCTAATACTCTTTTAAACCTTCTGTTTTTACACTCAAAGTCCTCCTCTGTCTGTAACATGTCTGACCTCGTCCTCCAGTGATAATGGCACGTCATAATGGTTCTTAAGATATTAAGAAATGTAATATATTTAAAGTATATGGAGGTGATGATTATTAACTTAAGGATGCGACTCAACATACACTGTATGGACAAACACAATTAGCTGCTAGTCTCCCTTGTCAGCCGGGCGACAAAAATATAGTATTAGCTGGAGGGAATACATTTTTATGATCGTCATTGCTGTAATCTCAATGACTGATCACATAGTTCTTCATGTGATCAACCATTGTCTCAAAACATACAAACCCCTTTTCCATATGAGTTGGGAAATTGCGTTAGATGTAAATATAAACGAAATACAATGATTTGCAAATCATTTTCAACCCATATTCAGTTGAATATGCTACAAAGACAACGTATTCAATGTTCAAACTGATAAACATTTTTCTTTGCAAATAATCATTAACTTTAGAATTTGATGCCAGCAACAAGTTACAAAGAAGTTTGGAAAGGTGGCAATAAATACTGAAAAAGTTGAGGAATGCTCATCAAACACTTATTTGGAGCATCCCACAGGTGTGCAGGCTAATTGGGAAAAGGTGAGTGCCATGATTGGGTATAAAAACAGCTTCCCAAAAAAAGCTCAGTCTTTCACAAATGATAAATGATAAATGGGTTGTACTTGTATAGCGCTTTTCTACCTTCAAGGTACTCAAAGCGCTTTGACACTACTTCCACATTTACCCATTCACACACACATTCACACACTGACGGAGGGAGCTGCCATGCAAGGCGCCAACCAGCACCCATCAGGAGCAAGGGTGAAGTGTCTTGCTCAGGACACAACGGACGTGACGAGGTTGGTACTAGGTGGCATTTGAACCAGAGACCCTCGGGTTGCGCACGGCCACTCTTCCACTGCGCCACGCCATCCCTACAAGAAAGGATGGGGCGAGGTAAACCCCTTTGTCCACAACTGCGTGAGCAAATAGTTAAACAGTTTAAGAACAACGTTTCTCAAAGTGCAATTGCAAGAAATTCAGGGATTTCAACATCTGCGGTTCATAATTTTGATCAAAAGGTTTAGAGAATCTGGAGAAATCACTCCACGTAAGCAGCATGGCCAGAAACCAGCATTGAACGACCGTGACCTTTGATCCCTCAGACGGCACTGTATCAAAAACCGACATCAATCTCTAAAGGATATCACCACATGGACTCAGAACACTTCAGAAAAACACTGTCACTAAATACAGTTTGTCCTTACATCTGTAAGTGCAAGTTAAAGCTCTACTATGCAAAGCGAAAGCCATTTATCAACAACATCCAGAAACGCCGTAGACTTCTTTGAGCCTGAGATCATCTAAGATGGACTGATGCAATGTGGAAAAGTGTTCTGTGGTCTGACGAGTCCACATTTAAATTTTTTGGGGAAATATTCAACATCGTGTCATCCGGACCAAAGGGGAAGCAAACCATCCAGGCCGTTATCGATGCAAAGTTCAAAAGCCAGCATCTGTGATGGTATGGGGTGCATTAGTGCCCAAAGCACGGGTAACTTCCACATCTGTAAAGGCACCATTCATGCTGAAAGGTACATACAGTTTTTGGAACAACATATGCTGCGATCTAAGCGCCATCTTTCTCATGGACGCCCCTGCTTATTGCAGCAAGACAATGCCAAGTCACATTAAGCATGTGTTACAAAAGCGTGGCTTCGTAAAAAAAGAGTGAGTGTACCTTCCTGGCCCGCCTGCAGTCCAGACCTGTCTCCCATCAAAAATGTGTGGCGCATTAAGAATCGTAAAATACGACAGCGGAGACCCCGGATTGTTGAACGACTGAAGCGCTAAATAAAACAAGAAGGGGAAAGAATTCCACTTTCAAAGCTTAAACAATTAGTTTCCTCAGTTCCCAAACGTGTATTGAGTGTTGTTAAAAAAAAGGTGATGTAACACAGTGGTGAACATGCCCTTTCCCAACTACTTTGGCACGTGTTGCAGCCATGAAATTCTAAGTTAATTATTATTTGAAAATAATGAAAAAAAAGTTTATGAGTTTGAACATCAAATATCTTGTCTTTGTAGTGCATTCAATTGGATATGGGTTAAAAAGGATTTGCAAATCATTGTATTACGTTTGTCTTTACATTTAACACAATTTCCCAAATCATTGGGAAACGGGGTTTGTATATAATTTTCAATCATAGCAAATTATTTCAAACTTATTATGGCTCCTGTTTGGGGTAAAGGCATTCCTTCTTAGATAGTGGGACGGGCCCACCTAGGGGGGGACACGATGCGATGCCTGGGGGGTCGAGTGTGACTCCAGGGCACATACTTTATCAGTATCATGCAGTATATGCTTCAAACCCTGCTTTGAAAAGCTGTTCGCTGCCAAATGTGCTCAGTGTAGCCATTAATCCTGACTTGCTCATTTTGATAAAATTTTTGTTTAGTTGGTTTAAGTGTTTTATATATTGTGTTTCTGAGTCAATGTGACTAATCAATTTCAATGTATTCATTGTAAATGCATATAATTTAATTTTTTCAGTATCAACTGGTTAAAGTCGGTCAAAAAATTTTAATAATGTTGCGTTTGGACCAGATCTTCTGCTGGTCACCCCCCAAGTTCTTTCGATGACACTTAAGCTGGTTTTAAATGAATCTCAGACAGAATAGCTGTTTTGACATTTTATTCCAAAGCTTTGGAGAGATCACTCTATTAACAACACATTCCAATCGCATCGCTTAAGTTGATCTGCCAATATTACGGAAGTCTTGCCTTTTTCACTATGCCACTCGCCCCCCTATCCTCCCCCTCTTGTGCGAATCCACATATCTATTCCCCTCCTAAGCCTGGGAAATTTGAAATAAGAAGTGTGTTATGGCTAATAGTCACATTCCAGGCCCAAAGTCTACACATGCCCACCACTTCAGCTGCTTTCAAACACGACTACAGAAAGAAAGAAATAACTCTTGAATATGGACATATGTAGATATCCATCTCTGTCAATAATTAGAATAAGGATTTATATTTTGGGAGAATGTTTTTTTCTTTTACAAACTAGTGTTAATAAAGTTTTTTGTAAGATTATCTACATTTATCTCTTTTTTGTTTTCCTTAATGTTAATAAGGATACAATGTTTGGCAGCGGTTTACTTATATCAATTTTATAGCCACATAATACAATGATGCTATTTATAGTCTCTTTCTGGCTTTTCTGGGAACTGAATTTTAGTTTTTCTGCAAATAGATTTTTAAAATCAAATATGAAAAAGCCATGCCATTTGGAGCATATTTTGCAAAGAACATGACTTTTGGGGGGAATGATTGTACACAGACTGAAGTTTAAGTTCAGCAAATGTCTTGATATTTGATGTACCTCTGTAAGATTTGATAAAATGTTTATACTTTCTGTTCTTTTTGGGTCACCCTATAGGTCAGGCCCTTATTGTGTAATATGTGGGAAATCGGTAACAACCAATACAGTTTACGATGACAGCACTGACAAAATGATTGTTTTCTTATACTGTCCTTTCTTTAAATCATTTCAACTGTTCTGGGGACTGTCATGTGATTAATCCTCTACATTTGCAGGTTAATAACTGTTCATTTGTTTACCACATTCTGAAAAGTGCAGCCTTACTTTTCAGCCCACAGATTTTTGGACGATAACATACTGAATTCGGTATCCATCTCAAAGTACTCGTGCTTTGAATTATCTTTTTTGTTTCAAATTGGTATGAATGAGCTGGAATCTGATGTTCTTTCGGTTATGTGGATGTATGGAATGTGTATTTTGATAAAAGTGTGACATAACAGTTACCATGGAAACACAAATGCAACCAAGCTGCCCCCTTAATATGGGTCCAGCCTTTTTAAAAGGTAATAAAGAGAGATTTAAGTATATCAATATCAACAATATTTTGTTTGTTTGTTTGGAAAACCCTGGTATAAAAATAAGATTGTGTACAGAAAAGAAAAGAAAGATAAGAAAATTATATTTTGAATATCTGCGATGAGGTGGTGACTTGTCCAGGGTGTACGCCGCCTTCCGCCCGATTGTAGCTGAGATAGGCACCAGCGCCCCCCGCGACCCCAAAATGTATAAGCGGTAGAAAATGGATTGATGGCTATTTTGAATATGAGAAAAATCTATATTTTACAGAATTTAAGTTGGAATTTTACTAAAAAAAACTTATTGTTTTATGGTTATGTGGTAATATTATGATGATAATAATAATAATACATTCAATTTATAAGATTCCTTTCGAGGCACTTAAAACAAAAGATAAGAAACAAAAAACAATATTTAGCTAAAATTAAAGTGAATAAAGTGTGTTTTGAGTCTTGGATTGAGAACAATTTTAACATATGTGCTTGTATATGTGTAGACAATGTAAATGTTAATATAATGATAATTGCCATTTCACAAGATTTATTTGAGAATTTACCTGCTTGCAGTTTTTGATGTTTCATTGTGACCTTAAAACCCTAACAAGGCCGTAATGTTACAACCCTTGTACTTGCATACAAATGCACCCACACACACCCTTGCACACGCACGCAAACACACACGCACACACACAAACACACGAACAGACTCAACATTCTGATGTGACTATGGAATAAATCATTCAATATGTTTTGAATGACATCACAGACCTTCAGTGCCAAAAGGAGGAAGCTGCTTACAAACACTTAACATTTTACATCAATAATGTAAATACACACAACTATACAATACTATTTGCGTAGACATTTTGTGTGTATGGTGTACAAAATGTGACATTTCTAAAGTGATGGGAATTTTGGGAATGTGGGAAATTGTTAGCATAATTTTTTCATAGTGCAATAGGTTGTGAAATATGGAAAAAATAATTTCATTTAGATCGTAATGCTTGGGCATACATGTGGTGTTATAATTAAACTGGACATGTTGGAATGTGGAAAATCGATTTTCAGAATGATTTTCATGGGTTAAGAAATGTTGGAGGACAGAAGAAACTTTGTTTTTGCAAGTAATCCATTCCAAAAGGTCTATACAACCTAGTTGAATGCTGGTTTTCATGTTGAAATGGCTTGAAAAATGTGAGAAATATGACAATTGGAATAATGTTCATTAATTTCCAATAGGAATGTTGTCGTCTAAAATGTGGAACAATGAAAAATGTATGAATTTTCTGGGAGAACCATTGTGTCAAAAATTAGCAGAGGATTTAAGTTTTTGAATGTCTTGAATTCAAATGTGAGAGTAGTTGAGGATGGAAACAATGAGACACACAAACAAAAAGTAAGTAATATAATTTTGGTGCATTGATAATTATTTGGAAAACCTTAACATTACAGGATACAAAAGTTTTTCTCTATGATGTCACCATTCTTCAGATGACTTGTAAGTGAGGAGGATGTGGGCGGACAGAAGTCTTGAATTGCTAACACAGAGCAGGGCCTCAGCCAAGTACAATAGCTGAACTTGATTTGAATGCAGTTGAAGAAAAGTCACATTTATTCATGAATGAATAAACACCTTGTAGTATAAATATATAACCAGCATATTAGTAGGTATTTCCACAGTTTTTACTTTGTACTTTTTTACTGAATAAAATTAACGTTTTTCACATTTTTGTTTACAAAACATCCATCCACCCATCCATTTTCTACCGCTTGTCCCTTAATGCTACAAACAATCCAATGTGGGTGAAGATATGCTAAACACTTAGACATAATTGACAACAAACACACAATATAAGCCAATACATTTACTCATCAAGTAATTATTATTTTCCTAGTTATTCAAATAGTATTATATTGGCCAAATATTTAGGTCAATACATTTTTGTATGTTATTTTCCCCCTTAAAGGTTTTAAGACAGCCCTGTTACGAAAAGCAACTTTTTTTACCTATTGTTTTTGTGTATTTGGGGTAAAGTTGGGCGATATATCGATATACGCAATATATTACGGGTTTGTCACTGTTCGATATAGAAAATGACTATATCGTAATATTCGTGTAGACGTTCTCACGCAGTTGTTTTTAGCTGCGGCCATTACACTACAGGCTCTCCTCGCTCTTTCCTGTGTCTCCTTCTCACAGACAAGCAGGCGCACATTCTTACATACGTCACATACTGTCACAACATACAGTACGTCACATACGTATACGCCCTCGCCCAGCAGATAGGTAGCGGCTTGGCTAACGTTGGCTGTGATGCTAGCGGGTTGTTGCGAGAGAAAGAAGGCACGAATCTCGTAACAAATGAAGGAATAATTAATTCCCAAGAAAAACAGCGCGGGGTCCATCGTCTGGTGGTGGTTCGGCTTCAAGCGGGAATATGTCAAAGAAACAACTTTAATTTGTCATGTGTGGGGCACAAGCATTGCTACGAAAAGTAGCATTACTGCTAATATGTAGCATCATTTAAAAAGTCACCTGCTAATAACTTTAATTAATACAGTTTTGGTAAATTTACTTTGTTGTGATTTCCTTCTCTGCATGAAAGTTTAAAAGTAGCATATATTAGTGCAGTATGAACAAGAATGTTTCAATGTATACACATAGAATTACCATACTGCTGTGATTATATGTTTCCAGTGTTCATTCAAGGCTAAGGCAAAATACCGAGAAATATATCGTATATCGCGATATGGCCTAAAAATATTGCGGTATTAAAAAAAGGCAATATCGCCCAGCCCTAATTTGGGGTCTGCATTGGTCCCGTAATTATAAATTTTGCCAAATGTTTGACATTTTTCCCAAGTGTGACATCAGCGGATTATTAATATGTGGTATACATTTATTCTAAGAGCTTTGCTCTACTGTTGTCATTTCTACTACAAAGTAATGTATATCCATCCATCCATTTTCTACTGCTTGTCCCCTTTGGGGTCGCGGGGGTACTGAAGCCTATCTCAGCTGCATTCGGGCGGAAGGCGGGGTACAACCTTGGCAAGTCGTGACAGATAGACAGACAACATTCACACTAGGGCCAATTTAGTGTTGCCAATCAACCTATCTCCAGGTGCATGTCTTTGGAAGTGGGAGGAAGCCGGAGTACCCTGACGGAACCCACGCAGTCACGGGGAGAACATGCAAACCCCACACAGAAAGATCCCGAGCCCAGGATTGAACTCAGGACTATTCAGGACTTTCATATTGTGAGGCACATGCACTAACCCCTGTTCTACCGTGCTGCCCAAGAATATAATTAACCTGTCAATAGACTTGCTATGGAAGCGCTAAAAACTAAAACATAGCTGGTGGGGAAAAGACGCTGACGAATTGAAGGCACATAAATAAGACCTCCCACAAAACCGTTCATCCCGAGGAGACGGTCAGAAAGTGGTTTGAAGATAGTCTGTAATACATTATATATAAAGTTGATTTGATTTGATTTGATTACATGTTATGTATATTACAATTAAGTATTTCAATGTCTTGTATGTGTATGTGTATACACTATGGTATAGCCATTATCATTTGATTTTGTGGATTATTTCGGTTAATTCTTGTTTATTATGTTGGAATCTGCCAAGTCAATTGAATTTAAAGACACAGTCTAATGCTTTGTCAGCCCATGTGGCCAGACCTCATGACATCAGCAGATGCTATTAACACCATCTGCTCATCATTTCCTGGTAATAATCCACAATCATGGCCATTCTTCTGTGTGACGCTGCCAGATACTTCCAGTGTGACTTTAACAAACTCAGCTCACACTCACTCTTCTGTTTCTTTATTCACACTCACGCACGGACAAATATATGTATATCTACACACACAGGCACACAATGTATACAGTTAAGTTAAAGTACCAATAATAGTCACACACACACTAGGTGTGGTGAAATTTGTCCTCTGGATTTGACCCATCCCCTTGTTCACCCCCTGGAAGGTGAGAGGAGCAGTGGGCAGCAGCGGTGGCCACGCCCGGAAAACATTTTTAGTGATTTAACCACCCATTCCAACCCTTGATGCTGAGTGCCAAGCAGGGAATTAATGGGTACAATTTTTATACATACATATATATGTATATATATATATATATATATATATATATATATATATATATATATATATATATATATATATATATATATATATATATATATATATATAT